>NC_035449.2:72645837-72841691 GCF_002127325.2 Helianthus annuus
CAAAGCTTGGAACTACAACCCGCATTCCTAGGTTAACTGATGCTAATGATTTTCCCGAGTGGAAGTGGCGCTTTGAACAGAATCTGAAGGTTAAGGATTACAAGCTGTGGCGAAGCATTTTGAGAGGACCTAGGGAGATTATGATGGAAAGCCCCACAGAACCAGATGTCAAAATAAAGAAGCCTCGAGATCAGTACACTGAAGATGATTTGCTCATTGTTGAAGAAGATGATCGAGCTCTTTCCTACTTAACCATGGGTTTGGGTCCTGATATTGCTATTGGTTTTCGCACCTGCAAATCTGCCAAAGAATTGTGGGATTCTCTGATCGAGGTATATGAAGGAAACGAAGACATGAAAGAGAGTCGAAGAAATTTGCTGCAACAAAACTTCAATAATTTCAACCATATTTATGGTGAAACGATAGACAATCAGATTCAGAGATTCGTGAAGCTAGTCACTCAAATGCAAATGGAAGAAATTCATACAACAAATGCATCCTCAAATCGACAACTTCTCAATGCACTACCAAAGAGTTGGGATCATCATGTTGCTATGATCAAGAAGACAAAAGACCTAGCTAGATGCACTCTGTCAGAGATGATCTCTCACATTAAGGCATGCGAACTGGATGATAAGCAAAGAGAAACAAATTACAAGAACAGTATGCTAGCTGCTGGTTTCTCCATTGCTCCCGCCTCCTCCAACAACAACAGCAACACAGCCTTATTGTCTCAAGGAGCCTTTCAGATGTTTCGCAATACTTCATCCGCTTCTCCAACTTCAGCAAAGGTGCACTCATCTGGATCCTCAAATCAAGTTGTTTCTTCAGCCTCTCCTGCTTCAATTCAAAATGCTGGAAATGTCTCTACTGTTGCTCCTACCTCTGCCTCCGCTGCAAACAACGAAATGATGGCCTTCTTCGCAAATCAATCAAAAGAAAAACTGGATATAGCAGCTTCAGTGATCAACTGTCTGAATGCTTTCATTGCAGGAAAGCTTGATCCACCAAAGTGGAGTCCTGATGATCTGACACAGATTCATCCAGATGATGTTGAAGAAATGGATATCACCTGGCAGATGGCAATGGCAGCCTTCAGAGCCCAAAAGTTTGTGAAAAGAACAGGTAAAAACAGGTGGGGAAATGCATGGAATGGAGCTGCTAAAGTACCCTTCAATCTTCGTTGTTTCAACTGTCATGAGGAAGGACACTATGCTCGAAACTGCCCGAAGCCACTTGTAAACAGAGATCAAACTCCTGCAACTCCTGCTCAACCTGCAACTCCTAATCGAGAAAGAGCTCTTGTGACCACTACAAGTATAGCAGATACTGCCGCTTCTGGAAGTCCACAGCCGCAAGGATTAGCACAAGCACTGGTGGTGCAGCCCAACATCAACTTTGATTGGTCTTCAGAAATTGAGCGTCTGAACATATCAGCTCCAGAGAATCAAACTGCTACATCCAACATTGCTTTCATGACTTCAAGCGAACATAGCCCAAAGCCAGAGGAAGAGACTGCAGCTGATGATTTTGCATTCATGACTCAAATCCTGTCAGCACCTGTCAAAGGTCTCACGAAAGAAGAGGTAATTTCTGTTTTCTGCACTCCTGAACGTAGGGAACGAGTTGAGGCTTATAGAATTCACAACGCTGAGTTAATCGAAGACTATAATGAAATTAAACGGAAAAATTTCACTTTAACGAAAAACGAAAAACTTTTCAAAGAGAAAATCGAAGCTCGGCGTAAGGACATCGTTCAACTCAAGGACTATGTTAGTATAGCTACAGCCCAACTCATCATAGTCAAAGAAAAACTGTGTGAGGTGACTAAAGAACTGGAGAATGTTAGGGATAAATACCAAATTAATCAGTTAAACATTAAAAAATTCGATTCCTCCAGTAAATTAGTCAAAAATCTGTGTGATCAACAATTAGCATATTCTAAAAAGAAAGGGTCGGGATTGGGTTATAATCAGACTCCTCCTCCGTACAATGATAATTACACTTATTTACCAATGACTGAGGAGGAGATGCTGAACGAAAGTAAAATGACCTATGGTTCAAATAACAACAAATCGTCTGTCCATAACAGACATATTGAGCCACAAAAGTCTACACCTTTGAATTTTGTTCATAAAGGGACAATTGATCCTAACGTTTCATCGTCATGTGCAGATGATAGCTCTGAAGTAAAGTGTGGTGATGTTCATGGGAGTGAACCAGTAGTTATTTCAAATGTTTCTGAACCATATTTTGAACATTATTCTGAACCAACTGAGTCTAACATTGCTTTTACTAGTTCTGTGTTTGCGTCGTTTTCAGCTTATGTTTCATCTTGTGAGCCTGTTGTTTTGGGCAAAACTGATAATGTTTGTGTGGATGATTTGAACAATAAGTGTGGTGATTGTTTTTCAGCTAATGCTTGTGATCCTAACATCTCTAATGTTTCAGCTTGTGAAAATGTTACAGGCGAGGTCCCTCAGGATGCATTCAGTGAAACCACTGAAACGACTTCTCAAGAAAATCAAGAGTATTCTGATTCTTCTTCTGAATCTGTCTCAGTGGGTGTCCCTAATGTTGAATCTAGTGGGACCCCATTGGAAACTGTGTTAACTAATGAACCTGAATCTGTGTCACAAGATCAATGCTCTGAGGAAATGCATGTTGATGAAACTTCTTCAGGCTCAGAAAAGGAACCTGAATCAGTTTCACATGACAAATGCATTGAGGAAGAGCATATTGCTGAGACTTCTTCTTGTTCGGGAAGTGAACCTGAATCAGTTTCAGATGATAAATGCCTTGATAAAACGCATTTGGATGAAACTCGTACATGTTCAAATTCGGAATCAAGATTAAGTAACAATGAAAAGGATGCTGATCTAAAAGAGAAATCATTAGAAGAAAATTTGTCTAAAGAAAAACCACAAGTCAAACATGTTCAGAAAACTAAAACATCGAATCACACGAAATCAAGCAAACAGAGTCAAAATGTCAAGAATATTCAAAATGTGAAACGTCAAACATGTTTTAACTGTGGCATTGCTGGTCACATTGCCAGAAATTGTGGTAAACTCCCAAGGACACCGAATAAGAAAACATCAGGGCGAAATCAGAAGGTCACGTCTAACCGATATCACTGTTCGGAGTCCATGATGTCTGCAAGGACTAAGACGATGAAGAACAACTATCATCATAGGACTAGACCTTCTGATCAGGATTGGAATGCAGCCAAACGCTATAATCAATATCAGAATAGACAAACAAATTTTCAGCGTAATCGAAGTAATTCTTTTGGTAACGCTTTTGAAAGTTTCAATTCTAACTGGTCAAGACAGTTTTGGAAACCTAAAGCTAATGGCATGCAATCCAATTCAATGAAATCATATCAACAAAATGTCGCCAAAAGGAATGTTTCAAAATTTCTGAATAAAGATAATTTGGTTTGGCAGAGGGTGACGTATATCGATGCACAAGGAAAACCCAGATCCACTATGGGCTGGGTTCCTAAATCTAACTAATCCCGCTAATCGTGCAGGAACAGCTGTGGAGGACTACCGTGCGCCTCTGGTACATGGATAGTGGCTGTTCCAGGCACATGACAGGAGACCTATCCCAACTGGTAAATGTCAAAGAGTTTAATGGTGGATATGTCTCATTTGCGGGAGGAGAGTCAGGCAGAATCACGTTAAAAGGAACTGTTCGAAACGGTGTCTTAAGCTTTGAAAATGTTAATTATGTTCCAGAACTGAAACACAATCTGTTAAGTATTTCGCAGATCTGTGATCGAGGGAATTCAGTTCATTTCACGAAGAAGGGATGTCATGTTCTTAAGCCTGGGATTGTAATTCCAGAAGACTGGTTCTTAATGACAGCTGAAAGAAAGGGAAATGCTTACGTCATTGATATGAACAAGAAACCGTGTGAAGAGATCACTTGTCTATTTTCAAAAATTTCAGAGCATGATGGTCTGCTGTGGCATCGTCGACTTGGGCATGTGAATATGAAAAATCTGAACCGTCTAGCTAAAGGTCAACTGGTACGTGATCTTCCAATCAAGGACTTCATGTTGGTGGAGAAATGTGTTGCTTGTGCGAAAGGGAAAGCTCATCGAAAACCTCATAAGACTAAACCAGTACCCTCGACAAAAGCTGTACTCGAACTACTTCACATGGATCTTTTTGGTCCAGTGAATGTGCTGAGTATTGGGAAGAAAGCTTACTGTCTGGTAATCGTCGATGATTACTCTCGCTACACTTGGGTGTATTTTCTCAGCCACAAAAATGAAACTGCTGTCTTGGTAAAACAATTCATTACTTTGGCTGAAAATCAAGCGAGTACTAAGGTGAAGGTTATTCGATCAGACAATGGGATAGAATTCAAGAACGTTACTTTGGACACTTTCTGTATTGATGAGGGAATTGATCGCCAGTTCAGTGCGCCTCGAACTCCACAACAAAATGGAGTAGCTGAAAGAAGGAATCGTACTCTCATTGAGGCTGCACGTACTATGCTGGCTGATTCAAAGCTTCCTAGCTTCTTTTGGGCCGAGGCTGTTAGCACGGCGTGTTATATCCAGAATCATGCTTTAGTTAACAAACGTCACATGAAAACCCCTTATGAGATTCTGGAAGGACATAAACCTTCGGTTTCACACTTTCGTATCTTTGGTTGTCCATGTGTATTATTACTAATGGACTCCAACGGAAAGTTTGAAGTCAAAGGTGACGAATGTTACTTTGTTGGATATGCTAAAGGCTCTGCCTATAGGGTATACAACAAAGTAACTAAAAAGGTCGTCGAGTCGTGCAACATTGAATGGCTTGAAGAGAATGCTACGGACGCTAGAGTTGGTCCAGATTGGTTATACGATTATTCTGCTCTGTTTAAATCATTTAACATTTTGTCAAGTGATGTTTCAGTTGGAGGTGTGTCTATTCCCAAACAACCATTGTCGTTTGAAGATACGGAAGACGAAGAACAGATGCAAGACAACGTGAGGCATCATACCATTGATCCACCGGGAATGGTGTTTACGCAACATCCTACGCCAACTCCGTCGGACAATCGATCCCCTGAGGGTGCATCAACGAGTGACTCTGCATTGTTTCCTGAACCAATTCCTGAGGATTGTGTTGTCACTTCTCCTATAGTTCACACTACTACAGCACCTAATGAGGGGGAGTCTAGCAACACCACCACTGAAGAGGAGATTGTACCTGATTTGGCCATACCTACGAGCGTTCAACGCAATCACCCAATCGAGAATGTGATTGGTCCTGTAAATGCAGGAATTTTGACCAGGAGTCAATCAGGAACCATTAACACTTGCTTATATTCTTGTTATCTTTCTCAAATCGAACCTAAAACCATTGATATAGCTTTGCAGGAACCTGGCTGGGTAGATGCTATGCACGAAGAGCTGAACCAGTTTGAAAAACTTGGAGTATGGAAGCTCGTCAAGTTGCCAACAGGAAAACGTAAGCTTGGAACTAGATGGGTATTTCGAAACAAGCAGGATTCTGCAGGAGTCATAGTTCGAAACAAAGCAAGGCTGGTGGTTCAGGGATTTAGACAAATTGAAGGACTGGATTATGATGAAGTGTATGCTCCGGTTGCACGACTTGAAGCCATCCGGATCTTTTTAGCTTACGCGTCATACATGGGATTCACTGTTTATCAGATGGATGTCAAGACCGCGTTTCTCTATGGAGATGTGAAGGAAGAAATTTTTGTCGAGCAGCCACCAGGGTTTGTGCATCCAGACCATCCTGAGTACGCTTACAAGCTAGATAAGGCGCTGTACGGGTTACACCAGGCTCCTCGAGCTTGGTATGCCACACTAACAGAGCATCTGTTGGCTCATGGTTATACGCGTGGCACCATAGACCAGACTCTGTTCATCAAGAAAGTAGGACGTGATCAAATCTTGGTTCAAATCTATGTTGATGATATCATTTTCGGATCTACAAGTGAGGATCTTTGCAAGGAGTTCGAGAGAGTTATGAAGAAGAAGTTTGAAATGAGTGCTCTGGGGGAGATGACACTGTTTTTGGGTCTACAAGTCAAGCAGAGTTCGCAAGGAATTCTTATTCATCAAGGGAAGTATGTGGATGATGTGCTGGCAAAATTTAAATTCACGGACGCAAAGCCTGCTGAAACACCTATGGCAGAGAGACCACTATTGACTGAAGATGAAGAAGGAGAGTCTGTCAATCAACGTCAATATAGGTCCATGATCGGGTCATTGATGTATCTCACAGCTAGCCGTCCGGACATTATGTTTGCTGTTTGCAACTGTGCACGCTATCAGGCTAATCCTAAAACTTCTCACCTTACTGCTGTTAAAAGGATCTTTCGGTATCTTAAAGGCCGACCTCGGTTTGGCCTGTGGTATCCGAGGGATTCCAATTTTGACTTGTTTGCTTTTTCTGACAGCAATTTTGGAGGTACTGACAGTGACAGGAAATCTACATCTGCGGGTTGCCAATTTTTGGGTGATCGGCTCATTTCTTGGCAATGCAAGAAACAACAAACAGTGGCGATATCTACAGCTGAAGCCGAGTATGTTGCTGCTTCTGCTTCTTGCTCTCAAGTGGTGTGGATGCAACATCAATTGCAGGATTATGGTTTGACTTATCTTAACACTACTATTTACTGCGATAATGATGCTGCAATACAAATTGTTCGAAATCCTGTCTTTCACTCCAAAACCAAGCACATTGATATTAAAGTTCATTTTATTCGAGATTGTTTTGACAGAGGTCTTATTACTCTTGAACAAATCGACACAGATGCAAATGCTGCCGATTTGTTCACCAAACCTGTCAGCAGCTCGAAATTCAGAGTGCTTGTGGATTTTCTAAAAATGATCCGTTTTACTGATTGAGCATGCTTTTGTTTTTCGTAGGTAAATTTGTTCATAAAGTTTTCTATTCTTAAGTAGTTTTTATTTATGCTCAAATTTAGGGGGATAAAAATCGAAAAATCAAAAAAAAAATTATAAAAATCGAAAAATACAAAAACATTAAAAAAATTGAAAAATACAAAAAGAAGTGTGGCTGGACTGGGAAATGAAATGAATTTTCACATTATGGTCGAGGGCTGACTCATGTAAGACCAGTATCGAAAAAGTTTGACTCTAGTATGATGTGTTGGTAGGCTCTATCCTTAAGATTGGAAACATTAGCTGTTTCTGTTCAGAACTAAACGAGTATATGACCTCAGAAAAGAAAATCACCTGGAATTAGCTCATGTCTATTTGAATGTCTGTATGTTTTTCCCGATACACACAATTTTGATCTGATTCTGAAATCTTATCGGAAAAAGTCGTGTACCTCCTCTGCTGCATCCAGATACATGCTGACCTAGCTGTACGTTGTCGCGCTATAGATCTAATACACCCGAAAGAGGCCCTCTTGTGCCCAAAAGAAACCCCAAGAAACCTATATCAAATTGAGAAAAACTCATTTGATCTGTATATTATACCATCTCTGCAAAAGATCTATTCTGTTCTCTTCTCAATCTATTCCAAGTTAAGATTTCAGAAATCTGGATTGGACTTGTGAAATATGTGGTAGGGAAGATACTTGCATGATAGAGTGTGCTGTTTATATTTCCGGGATTTGATTAGTATTTGTTTGGGTGTTCATTGTTAAGAAATCAAAACATGATAAAACAGATTATATGCAGACCTAGACACAGTCAGGATATCTTAAAGGATGAAATCAGTATACTCACCTGCTACGATGAATCGTTGTGCTTACCTTGATCGCGAGGGTATGCCTTGGAATGGGACACACGGGTATAATAGTATAATGTTACCTTAAGCATATCACGAAGTTGAAAAATTGAAAGTTAAGCGTTAAAGTTTAAGTGGACAAACATATTGGCAATCGCATAGACCAGTCTGATTAGGCTCGTACTGAAAAGTGTTCCTTAGTCTGCCTGAGAACGAATTTTGATCCCATTGCAATTGTAATTGTATATTATGGTAGTTGTTTATTTTTTTTGGGTTTTTATTTGCTTTTAGTTTAAAAAATTAAAAAATATAAAATCAAAAATCCAAAAATAGAGTGCTTATTTGTTTCTTAAAATTAAAAAAAATTATAACCGTTCTTGAAAATTTGACTGATCATCAAAAGTTAAAAGAATTTAAATTGTGAAATTTTATGTACCTAGTGTTCATGTGATACTCTCCCTGTTGCGTAAGAAATGTTTGCTTATGAGTTTGTGAGCATGTGCAGAACTTGATTTCAATCAAGAACAGGGATTGATGAAGACTGAGATGCTGTTAGCTGCTGAAGAAGCCTAAAGCATCAAAACAACAAGATGTACCTGAGTCAGAAGAACCAGATACGAGACGTCGTCTGACAATGAAAGTGCATTTGAAGAAGTACTGTGAACCTGCTTGAAAGACAAAGACTGAAGAAGAAAAGAGCTGCTGAGAATCCTCCTCTCACATTCTTTTTGACAAGATTTTCAAGCGAATGCTGATCGAGATCCTGACATGAAGCTAACCACAGGAGGTGAAGAAAGAGACCCAGTGCTGAGAGTTCAGAAGTCAAGAACTTCCACAACATCTGCAGCTTAGAGACAACCATAGATTTCGTTGAAGACGTTGCTGAATTCAAGTTATGAAGACAATTTGATGGCATCAGTCTAGGGGGAGATTGTTAGGCCCTAAAGTGTGAGACTGACGCATCAAATTAATACAACGGGCTATGGTTACGAACTGGGATTTACCGGGTTAGTTTATATTAGGTTGTGGACCTTTATAGGTCACTTGGGCCAAGCTTTAGGCCATGTGGGCCAAGCAGGCCCAAGGGGAGCCCATGTAGGGACTTGGGCTTAAGTTAGTATATAAACAAGTTTTCTACTTGTTTTAGGGTTTAATCTTCACAGTTACAATTTTCCTAGAGAGAGAGGCGATTTGGTGGTGAACCCTTGTACCAGACGGTTTTGCTTTTCAAGTAATAGAATCGTGTGCAAGTGTTTAAAGGTGATTCGGTTTTGTTCTTGCTTTTCGTATTTTTCGATTTAATCTTGAATCATTTTGTGGCAGTTGTCTAGATCATCCTGTAGTAGATCAGTGTTGATAAGTGAAGTCAAGCCCAAAACCTTGTGATTTGATCCCTGAGTATCTATGCAAATTTCCTGATTTATTTTTGTAAATAATTTTTATTATTTAATTTTGTTTTTTTAGGTTTTTATTTTGCAAACATTGCTCAAAAGGTTAATGGATAGTTTTTACTAAATCAGTTTTTGAAATGGGTTTAAAAAATTAATTAATTGATAAATCTGTTTTGAGCCCAAGTCCACAAGGCCCAAGTCCATAAGACATGGGCCCATGACAACAGCTGAGTATAAAAGGAGGTTACGAGTCATAACCTTGTGCACTCGCAATCAAATCATATTTTCTCTCTCAAGATTCCGGCATTCATCAACTGTTCCGACTGGTTTCCGATTGCGACTCGCAATCTTCTTCGTTAATCATCAAGGTATAATGACGTCATCATTCAAGTTTTGCAGGAGATTATGAATGTCTGATGAAGATTCCGATGAATTTTTGAAGATTCCGATGAGGATTTGAAGTTTCCGATGATGTTTCCGATGAAGTTTTGACTTGCAATCAAAACACTTAGGACTCGAAATCAGTGTTTACGAGTCGCAACATCAAGATTGCGACTCATGGTTGCGACTCAATTTTGTTTGTTGCGACTCATGATTGCGACTCGTAACCACCCGCGGAGTACCACCGCTTGGAGGCGTGACATGACCAGGATCAAGCCATCAATCATATCAAACATAACATTTAATAAGAAAAGTAATTAATGTAATTCATCATGACATGATTGATGTTTCAAAATCAAACATTGTTTAAGTAGCGGAAGCATCGTAAAGTAATCACAAAACAATTATAAGTTCAGATATCGTTCATGATCCGAATCCCACAACGATCTGCTCCTCCCTGTGCAAGCTCCATAATATACCTAAGGTCCTGCAAGGCATGCAGCAAATAATCAACAACTAGTTGAGCGAGTTCACAGAAGTAAGTTCGTAATAGTAATGCGTAAAATCAACTGGTGGGGGCTTCCCATACAAGTATATACTACTGGTGAGGGATTCTCACGTTTATCCTTTATAATGGGGGATTCCCATTATGGTACTTGCTAGACTAGTGCAACCATGTGTTCTTCTTAAACCGAGAACAGGAATACGTACTGGGTCACGTAGGATTTACGTGACGTGCCCTTCCCCGAGGACAGTGGTACGCGTGGGGGCTACGTAGGCTTTACGCAGCGTGTCCTTCCGACCCGGAAGACAGTAGAAGGTGTTGGGTTATGTAGGCTTTACGTAACGTGTCCTCCCGACCCGGGAGACAAATGGAAATTACTGGGTTACGTAGGCTTTACGTAACGTGTCCTGACTATCCTGAGGACGATGGTCTATAGTCTAGTGATTGCGTAAGTACGAGTAATCATATCATATCAACATTCCAACCCAATTCCCAACCCGGGAATCCCATGCCTTGGCTGTGTGAACTCACCTTGGTTTGCTCGGCAGATACACAAGGAGTACAGGTAAGCTAGTAAATGGTCAACCACGTCCTATCACGGTTTTTATACAAGTCAGGTTTTGACTTCACGTAATGCACGTATAAAACATACAAGTTAACATGTTTCGAGCACTTATAGAACATGGTAACACTTAGCAGTCAAGAGCATAGCTTGTGCGTTCTAATCTCGGCCCAACATAACCCGGCCCAATTATATACCACATATTAAACTTGTGCGACCCAATGTCTAAGCCCAAAAGACAATCAGCCCAATTACATACTACCAAATAACATATCGGCCCAACCAGATAAGCAGTCCAATAACATACATAAGAGCCGATTATATAACAATCATATTATCATTCAACCGATATTAAATCACAGCCGATTTACATAACATGTAACACATCACGATTACAAACATAATGTAAAGCACTAACCGATATCAAAGAGGTGAGTAGGATTTGATCCGAGCGTGGATCCTTGGTGCCGTCGGGTTTCAACTCAAGCCGAGAGGGAGAGACGAGAGAGAGAGAAGTAGGGTTGTGTGTGTGAGTGTTTACGAGTTTAGGAAAAACATGAAATCAAACCCCTAACTTGGTTTGTATTTGTGAGTGGGGAGTGGGCCGAGCCCAACTCGGCTATCTAATGGGATCCGGTTTCAAGGAGCGGCCCGAATGGCTTGTGTGACCGAACCGGTTATGTAAATCGGCTAGTGCTTTACATTATGTTTGTAATCGTGATGTGTTACATGTTATGTAAATCGGCTGTGATTTAATATCGGTTGAATGATAATATGATTGTTATATAATCGGCTCTTATGTATGTTATTGGACTGCTTATCTGGTTGGGCCGATATGTTATTTGGTAGTATGTAATTGGGCTGATTGTCTTTTGGGCTTAGACATTGGGTCGCACAAGTTTAATATGTGGTATATAATTGGGCCGGGTTATGTTGGGTCGAGATTAGAACGCACAAGCTATGCTCTTGACTGCTAAGTGTTACCATGTTCTATAAGTGCTCGAAACATGTTAACTTGTATGTTTTATACGTGCATTACGTGAAGTCAAAACCTGACTTGTTTAAAAACCGTGATAGGACGTGGTTGACCATTTACTAGCTTACCTGTACTCCTTGTGTATCTGCCGAGCAAACCAAGGTGAGTTCACACAGCCAAGGCATGGGATTCCCGGGTTGGGAATTGGGTTGGAATGTTGATATGATATGATTACTCGTACTTACGCAATCACTAGACTATAGACCATCGTCCTCAGGATAGTCAGGACACGTTACGTAAAGCCTACGTAACCCAGTAATTTCCATTTGTCTCCCGGGTCGGGAGGACACGTTACGTAAAGCCTACGTAACCCAACACCTTCTACTGTCTTCCGGGTCGGAAGGACACGCTGCGTAAAGCCTACGTAGCCCCCACGCGTACCACTGTCCTCGGGGAAGGGCACGTCACGTAAATCCTACGTGACCCAGTACGTATTCCTGTTCTCGGTTTAAGAAGAACACATGGTTGCACTAGTCTAGCAAGTACCATAATGGGAATCCCCCATTATAAAGGATAAACGTGAGAATCCCTCACCAGTAGTATATACTTGTATGGGAAGCCCCCACCAGTTGATTTTACGCATTACTATTACGAACTTACTTCTTGCTTTTCGTATTTTTCGATTTAATCTTGAATCATCTTGTGATTGGATTCCGCACTCTCACAAGATTAGGTTTGATATCATTGAAAGATCCGGTTAAACGGGACTTACACTTTTAACTTCTAAGAAGTTAATAAGTCAAAAGTAGTTCCAAAATAAGTTAATCCAAACACCCACCATCTCCTGTGAATTCCAACAGTTCACCAGCCACGATCTTCGGTGAATTCCGGCAGTTCTCCGCCAACCTTTTACCAACCTAATCCTACAAATCCCCTTAACCAAAACCTTAACTTTAATAGCCAGAGACAACATAAGTTCCCCTGCACCTTCTTCGTGTCGGTGACAAGATAAAACCACCTACACCATCGATCGAAGTCGTTTCTCAGGTACGATTCTCTTTCTCTCTTGCCCTCATGTATAGTACCCCACTCCTCATTTAGATATGTAGTTTAAATAAGTGGTTTTTGAATCGTTTGATTTGGATCTAATGATTACGTGTGTTTTTTGGTTGAATTTGCAGAGTACAAGATGATTCGATAGATTATTTAATCGACAGTTTGATTTTCTTCCATTTAAGAGCAAAAACGGATAATACATATAAAAAACAACAGATGCGTTTTTTAGGCATCTTCAAAGAAATAAGTAAAAATGATTCTGTCAATAGACAATTTGATTTTTATCTATCTTAAAAAGGCTGCAAAATCATCTTATTGAGAAAAATATAACCCAAATTATTGTAACATCATGCTTCCTCTAACCTTCATCTTTCTGGCACATCTTGAGAACTCGAAATTAAATATTTGAAGATATTGAACATACTGAATTAGATGGTCTCCGCCCTCGCCGGAGCTCACTTTTTTCTCCTTATGCCTCAATTGTAGGTGGTGGCCGACATTGGTGTTAGGAGGTTGGAGGTGGTGGTGGAGGTTTTATGGTGGTGGTGGAATTCTGGTGAACGAGAGAGGAGAGAAAGAAAAGGGATGGGGTGGTGGGGTGGGGTGGGGTGGGTAAAAAGTGGGACTCATATGCTTCAATTGGGGTGGTGAATGATAAGGGCATTTTAGTCATTTTACTTCCACTTAACAGAGAAAACTAACCTCCATCCACTCTAGGGACTATCCGAGTAACAACCGAGCAAACCATAGGGAGCATGAGTGTAATTTTCAAAAGTTAGGGACTAAAGATGTTATTTTGACAAACCACAGGAACTATCCGTGCATTTTACTCAAATTTCTATTTTGTTTTTTTATCATTGAGGGTAAATAAGTCATTTCACATCCGCTTAACTAGGAAACTAACCTCCATCCAATATAGGGACCATCCGAGTAACAAAAAGCAAACCACAGAAAACATATCTGTAATTTTCAAAAGTTAGAGACTATAGGTGTTATTTTACCAAACCACAAGGAACATCCAAACATTTTACTCATACTTTAATGTAATATAAAAGTTTTAAGTTTTTGGTTTATATTAAAGAGCTGACATGGACGCCGAAAATGATAGCCTCGACAGACCCTACTATTGGCAACCACAGGTAAATTTTTCATTTGTACATTAGTTAATGATATCTTTAACTTTTGATGCCATTTAACCTTTTTAACATAGGTTCGAGCATTCACTTCAAATCGGTACGGTAAATCCATGTTAGACCTTAATAACAATTCTTTGGTTAGACCTTAATAACAATTCTTAGGCATTGGTGTTAAACGGGTCGTGTTTGCGGGTTGGGGGTCCAACCCGACACGACTCGGACAAAAAAAAAAAAGGTTAGATGCACGATACCCCCGACCGCGGAAGGGATCCCCCTTCCCAAGCTAGCAACCCGACAACGCTGCCTGGCGGTGAGATCCCTGCCAACCCGAGGGGCTGAAACATGTTTCGAACCCGTGACCTCGAATGTCCTCGGACCGGTTTAAGGTGGGGTCGGTGGCCATTGGGCTAACACCCAATGGTTACTCGGACTCAAAAATAGTATTAAACGTATGAGTATCAATATGAACACGAACTGTTTTCTTTTATTTTTTCGCATATTAATATTCTAAATTTATATTCTTACGACAAAAGAATACAAATTTATAGTAGACAAAAATATTTTAATTATAAAAGTTCCAAGGTTTTTTTTTTTTTTTTAAGTTTTAATTTTAAGATTTTGGCATAAATATCCAACCACTTTACTTTATTCATAAAACACATATTAATATAAAAAATAAAATAAAGTATAAATGGGTTAAACGGATCACCCGCAAATCTGTAGGATTGAGACAAACCCGGACCATTTAGCGAAACCGGTTTGCGGGTCTAACCCAAAACTGACCCAAATCTTTTTTCCTAAATCCAAACCCTTGAATTTCATGTAAAGTTTGTGTCGTGTTTCAGGTCGTGTCACAAGTTTATACCCCTTTAGGATTACTTAAATTGATGAGTTGGTTTTGTTTAATTTCAGAGGTCTTAGATTTCTATCTATGATAGTTGCGTTGGAATTGATGAATGAAGACGATGTCGAAAAGGAAGAGTTATTCCGGTAATGAAGTCAACCATACCCTCTCAAAGCGCATGCCAAAATTCCTCAAAAGATTAGAAGTCACCTTTTATACCACCACAGCACCACTCTTCGGTGGTTCCCGTGGTATCTGAATAAATAAGTAGTATGTATGTGGGTTAATTAACTGACTAAATCATGCATTCACTAAGCTCTAGCAATTTGTACAGGATATATCAAATATCAATTAAATGATTAAAGAAAATAGAAAGAACCCCATGAACATTGTATTATAAAATAGGTCCACTTACATAAGAAAGCGAAAGCATAATTTTTATCGATCATATACCATACATGTGTACCGTCGGTTGTCCAGAACTGTGACTGTGGTTGTAAACTGGCACTCGATTATCGGTTTCCTTAAAGTCAGAATCTTCCAATATAGCTGCAATGACATGTTTTATACAGAATTTTTATAAACAAACATACTAATATGATGATTATCCTAAACCATTACACACATAGCTTGCAGCTTGATCAGATGTCGCGTGCACTTCAATATGTCACGTGCACTTCAATATAGTGGATTATAACTTGTGATGGCTTCATATTGAAAATTTTTCCTGTAGGAAAGTCGTCAAAAAAAATTATTTCCTCTCTAGAAATTCCATATCATTCATTATTAGGCATCCTAAGGGTGCACGGGGCACACGTGGGGATGGTTTCGGTGACCCAACACCCCGATCGGGAACACCGCCGCCATCAACGCGGGGACCCGATTCGGGGAATGAATTCGGTGTGTATTCACCGATTGAAATGCACGAATTTTGAGGAACGGTCAAGTGTGCAACGGTCGGATTTAAAAAAAAAATTCACTTTTTAAAACATATATAAATAACCACACCATTCACTCAATTTTTATACTCAAACCATACCAATTTCACACATTTTTATACTCTCCAACCACACCCACTTCACTTATTTTTTATACTCTCAAACCACACCCACTTCAAACCGAGCAATGGAGAACCAACCCCGCGAGACCAAGAAAAAAACTAAGGGACGGGGCTCGCAACCGTCTCGTGGTGGTTCGAGCGGTGCAAGTGCACAACCACAACCCCCTTTCGGATACACTTCACAACCCCCGTTGTTTTTCCAACAACCTTCACACCCCTCCTTTTACAACACCCAACCACCCAATTTCGGCTATTTTCAAAATTTGTTATCAATGGACGCTCCTCCTCAATCCCACGCCTTCGACCCATATACTTTTCGTGCCCCACAAGTTCCATCTACACGAGGAAATGTCGAACGTCCTCTACCTATTTACGACGACGAGGACGATGAGGTAGTGCCCGAAACTCAAAATTTGGGCGACGAGGACGAGGAAGATGAATATAATGTGGATGAAGACGCGGGCAACGAAGAAGATGAAGCTCGGGATAAAAAGGGAAAAATGAAGAGCCAAAATTGGACAAAGGTCGAAGAAGAGGCGTTGGCAAAGGCGTGGGTACATTGCTCTATCAACAAAAAGAAGGGCAATCAACAAAACCGCGATAGTTTTTGGCGTAAAAATTTAGATCATTTTAACGCCACCGTCGGCGGAAGTAACCGGACCGTGCATCAAGTACGGTCTAAATGGACCCCGATGTTGTCGAAAATAAACTTTTTCAACGGCCTATACCAACAAGCGGTAAAATTATATTTTTTTTAACATTGTATATTTTTTAATTTTATTTACTAAGTTCATATTTTTTTTAACATTGTATATTTTTTAATTTTATTTACTAAGTTCATATTTTTTTCATATTTTTTTAACACTTATTATTTTATAATATGTAGGATCGCACACGAGGAAGCAGATGTAAGGATCTCGACGTGATGAAAGTCGCTTTAAAAGAATTTAAAGATAGATATCCGAACGGTTTTCAACATGTCGAGGCGTGGGAGGTCGTTCGAAAACACGAGAAATGGGCCCAAGTCCCATTGTTGGGTGAGGAAGGTGAAGGTTCGGCACATAAAAGAAAGCCCGTTGACGTGGACCCTTCGATACCGGATATCAACGAAGACCCCTCGCCACAAAGACCACAACGGCGAGACAAGCGTCAAGCGACATCGTCCGAGGGAAGCTCGGCCGAGTTGGCGGCACAATTCAAAGAGTACACCGCCATGAAAGAAGCGAAGCAAGCGATGGAATTGGAGGCGATCGAATTGAGGAAAAAAAGAGAGTCGGAAGCTCGCGAGCTCATATCGGAACAACGCGAGACGATGAAAAACTACAATTACGATCGAGATATGAAAACATTCCTCAAGCCGCACAACGATGCTCCGCCAAATATGTCGTCGTTCATCCTTGCCCGAAAGCGCGAAATCGCTAACAAGTACGGCTGGCCATGCGATTTCTAAAATTTTAATTTTCTAGTTTTAATGTAATTTTTATTTTCTAGTTTGAATCTGATTTTAATTTTCTAGTTTGAATTTAATTTTTATTTTTATTTTCTAATTTGAAATGTCTTTTGTTAAATTTTATTTAATTTTTATTAATATTTTTTTTATAAACATGTATATTTTCAACAAATAAAAAAACAAAAAAAATTAAAAAACCAAGTCACCTAAGAGGGGAGTGCCGCCATCAATTTAGGATGTTAGATGAGTTTAAGAGGGGAGTTGACGTGACACAAGATGATTGGTGGAGCGTAAGAGAGGGGACTCCCCTCTTAGAGGAGTGCCCCTTACACCCTAAGTATGATATACTCTCCATCCCATGAAAACTGCATAGCAGTGGATTCTCTGTACATTAACAGTTGATTATTAATATTAAGTAGGTCCAACCAAAATCATTAAATGATTACAAAACTAAAGGACTAATTAATGGTTTAGTTTAATGCATACCTCCATTTTATTGACACTTCCAAAGCAATCTAAATGCAAAAGTAAACATGTGTAACTAAATATACAATGCTGATCCAATACTTTTACCACAAACATATGCTAGATGCCATTGCTTAGTAATGCACGTAGCTAGAATTAATCCCTTCCAACATAACAAAATCATTAGACTAGAAGGTATGAGGGCCGGCTGAGGCCCGGCTAGGACCGGCGCCGATCCCCCACACTGCCCCCTGGGGCTCGGCTCGGCACACCCGGCACCCCACAGCCGGGGTAGCCGGTCCACCTTTTTGAATTATAGCCGTTGGAATAACAACATTATTAATAAAAAAAAAATTTCCTTTTTCTATAAAAACACCTATTTTCACCATAAT
This sequence comes from Helianthus annuus, assembly GCF_002127325.2. Lineage (NCBI taxonomy): Eukaryota > Viridiplantae > Streptophyta > Magnoliopsida > Asterales > Asteraceae > Helianthus > Helianthus annuus. The sequence continues at coordinate 72,663,794 of NC_035449.2, forward strand.
TTCCCCACTTTCGACCCAAAACCCTCTCACTTTTATACCATTTTCTCCCCACTTTTATTAAGAAATTATCTTTTCATCCACAATGGCTTCTAATCCTTGGTGGCCCTCGTCTTCGGATGACGAAGAGGAGATGTTTTTCGCAAACGCTGTGCTACGGGCGGGGCAGATTCTAATTGAAGAGGAAGAGGAAGAGGACGAGGAAGAGGAAGACTTCTCGTCTGAAAATGTTATTACCAGACGAATACGGATTAACAGAGACCGCCAAGGTTTTTCGTTACAAAATTTTCATTATCCTTATTTTTTTTTAACTCGTATTTATATATTTTTTACGACAGGAGCGCACGAGAAATTGGTGAACGATTGTTTTTCGGATGAACCACTTTACAACGCCGACATTTTCAGGCGTAGGTTCCGAATGAGTCGCCGCTTATTCACACGGATTGCTAATGATTTGGCGGGGCTAGACCCGTTTTTCACGCAACGACCTGTTGCTCGAAATTATGAAGGGTTCACCACGTTACAAAAGTGTACTGCGGCCATTCGCCAACTGGCGTACGGGACAGTGGCCGACGCTTTGGACGAGTACTTACAGATGTCGGCAAGAACTACGCGGGAATGTTTGTATCGGTTTTGCCATAATGTGGTGAAACTGTATAGCAAAAAATATTTGCGTCTTTGTATGTACGTGCGTTCACACCGAAAAGGTTGCGCCTTTGTATATACGCTTGCATTTTGCTCCATAACATGATTATTGAAGACGAATGTCGGGTGATTTGTGAGTATGATGAGAATGCATCTTACGGGAACACTGTCCCGGTTGATCCGCCACAACAGGATTTAAACTCGTTCTCGCTAACCAACGACTTCACGCATGCAAACCTTCAACAGGATTTGGTAGAACATATTTGGAACAACGTTAACATCAGGGACGGTGACGGAGACAAAGACGAAGACGAGTAGTGTAATTTTTTTTATTTTTAGGAAATGTAATTTTTGTTTCGAAATGTTTTTATTTTTATTTTTAGGAAATGTAATTTTTTTTTTATTTTATGAAATGAATTTATTATGTTGTGTTATGTTATATTTATTAACTTAATAAAAAATTAGGAAATTATAAAATATTAAGGTGGGGCCCCATTCTCCACCCCCCTCAAAAGTGAAGGAGGCCCATCCCCCACGAGCCGGTGATGTGGCGCCTAGGTGGCGGCCCATCCTCGTGGGGATGGACCTCACCATACCTTCTAGTCTTACTCCCACAAATATCCTAGAAATACAGAGAACACTAGATTGTCGCGCCTTGTGGCGGTGACACCTTAGTTGTTTATAGATGACGGCACGTTATGTGATGTGTTTATTGATAAAATGGAACAAATAATGTGAAACAAATAGATTTGTGTTCATTAGATTTATACAGAGATGAGGATAATTGAATATATAAAATATGAAACCAAATAAAAAACATCTAAATGTTGTTTATGATAAAAATGAAGCAGAACCATGTAAATGTTCAATATTGTTTTCCTTGACAACTAAAACAATCAGTTTCATGAATTGATCCACCAATCAAGAGTGTATTAAATCTCGTACCACATGTTGACAGATCCTAATCTATGACTTTAAAGAGTTGCCATTCAGTTTCATGAACTGATACACCAATCAAAAGTGTCCCAATGTTCCAAACTTGATACTCCTATAAAATCACATTTTGACCCATACGCTTCTACCCACTGTGAACAGCACCACAAAGCATCCTGGTGTCAATTTAAAGAAAAAACCCTCAATGGTATAAAATTACCTGTTCTGGATACTTGATCAACCCTGTTCCTCATATATACACCGGGCAATCTGTTGTACCGTCGACCGGTTTTAGCGAATTGCCTCTAGGACCAACAAGCCTTCCAAAAAAATTAAAATAATATCCAAAAAGATCAATATTGAACTTGCAAGATTCACGAATTAAGTTGAAACGAAGGAATATACAAATGAAGAGCATATACATTTGGATAAGTATCAACTGGTATCTCTAACTGCAAGATTCTCTTCACGGTGTATGCACTTGGTACACCTGGCGAGACAGAAAAATCAAAGAGTGGGACTAGTTATCAAGATGTGAGTTTCACCTCTAACTTGACAATTTCGTACCCTAATAGCATCGGTACTTATCATAAGATAAGAACTACTAGAATTTAACATGGAAATTTCCCATCAAGGTTCGGATGTCACTCCTGACTTGAGGGTAAATCTCGTGCGAAATACAAACACCGCATAGCAGCGTTTTCAAGGTATCCAAGTGTATATTGTGTCTGCCTTAGGAAAGGCATGTAAATTTAACAGGAAATGTGTTGCTAGGAAGCAAATACAGTAAAATGCATAAGTCTTAAATAACAGATAAGAGTCAAGATTCCTAGAACTATAGACTAGGCAAAGCATTCCTACTTTTCCTAATTCCCTATAGTTATGGCTCTGATACCAATCTGTCACACCCCAACCGATGGCGGAAACATCGAGGCGCGGCACTAAGCGTTCAGATTACTAAAAAGTTTTCATAACACTAATAGTTTCAATATAGATTAATTTAAATTCAAAACATTGTCTAAACATCAATCACAAAATCACGATCACGAAGTATCAGATACAAATCATCTGTCACACCCCGAAATATCAGAGCATTGGCGTGACTGGACTGGTATCTTCATTGCACAGCGGAAGCAAATAAGCTAAGTCTTTCTAGAAACTGAACGCCCACTAAGTACTCGAGTCTCCAATGGTCCTCCTATTCCAACCGTGCCTTGACTTTGAAAAGCAACCTGAGAAAGAAACATGCGAAAAATCAACATAAAGTTTAGCGAGTTCATAGTTTGTTTGTAAAAGATTTGAAATAAATCTTTTGAGTTGTGAAAGATTTGAAATAAACCTTTTGAGTTGAGAAAGATTTGAAATAAATCTTTGGAATAACTGGTTTTTGAAATAGTATTGAGAAAACGAATCAAAAGTCATTTTCTTGCCAAGTTATATGGAAACGTTGTGTTTGTAACACAGTATGCTCATGAAAACCATGTATTTGTAAAGTCTTGTATTTGTAATGTTCGCATAACCGCCAATGCCCACCCTGACTTTGACTCCATACCCGCAAACTCTTATGCTTTGAATTTTGTATAAAACATGGTATTTAATTTATATGAACAAGTAGTTTCGTAAGTATATATGTCTCTGGTATGTAGCAATAAGCAAAAAAAAAGAGATCACCAATGGTTTGCAAGGCCAATGGTATGTGTGAAGTGCAAGTAGGAAGACTCAAACCTAGCGGATTTATGCGTTGGGCACAAAGTCACCCCGAGGTCCGTTATGCTGGGCCTAGAGCTGGGCTCACTACAGCCAGATAGATGTACCGCTCCTGTCCCTCGGTCCTACCATGAGGATTAATGGCCTCAAGTTTCCGCCTACCCACTCACATGACCTAAGTAGTAAACCCTCCTTAAGCTAACCATACCATGTATAAAAATGTCTGTAAGTGTCTGTAATCATTGTACATGTATTTTACCCCAGTCTCTAAGACTGATCCTCCCTCAGTCTCTAAGACTGATCCTTCCTCAATCTTATCACCAGATGATCTCATCCCTAGTCATGAAAATCATTCACCTTTCGATAATACGCATTTGTTTTGTAAAAACCGGTATGTTTAGTATAAACCTTTCGTAAATCATTTGAGTTTCTCGAAATCCCTTCGTAATATGATTTAGAAATACGAGTTTTGCGTTTGTTCCAAAACTTTGTATGTTTTTGCAAAACGTGCATGTCTTTCCATCGCGAAAAAACGTAAACAGTAAAAAGTGGGGGTTATGAACTCACCTGAATATTCCTGTGCAAAGCTAGCTAATTACGACTTCGTGATGTCGTTTCCAAACTGAGACTCGCTAGCGTGCATTCTACAATATTCCTAACACGGAATATCTAATAAGTTTCTAAGCAAAAACGGTAACTACGTGTTACCGAGCTCTACCGAATCGTTAACTGAACGATTTGACGTAAGTTGTTAACTTAATGAAAATGATTAAGTTATATTCGTTTAGCTTCGTTTTGTGAAGTCGTATGTTGATATATAGGAATGTTCGTATGAAAGCAATATATAATAGACTTGTATTATATATTACGTCTTGTATATTTTGCCAAAATATATGTATATGCCGTTTAGGCGTTCGAAATAAATATAAAAGTTATATTTATTTTATGAAAACTTCATCGAGTCGTTGCATGTTTAAAATAAATATATACCATATTTATTTTTATAAAAGCGAATCCATCTTGTTTGATATTTGGAATAAATATAAAAACTTTATATTTATTTTTACAAAATGAAATCATGTCATTTGATATTCGAAATAACATATAACTATATTTAAGCTTATAAAAGAATTGTCGCCTTTGTAACGTATTGTCAAAAGAAATTATATGTTCGTATTCGTTTTTCCAAAAATTCGATAGTTTATTTTATAATAAAACATGTTGTATCTTCCGGATTTTCTCGAAAAACGGGCAGAGTTTCCTTTGTTTTTGGACGCCCCCGACATCTAAGTGTCGCTATATTTTTTTCAAAATTCAACCAATAACTAACGCAATGTAATCAGATATATCTCGTCAAGCATTTCAAAATATAAAGTAAATCATAAACGAAATGGTTCGAGCTCGTTCACGTGAGACGCTAAAACTAGAAATATAACGTAATGAAATCGTTTCTTTAATCTATTACCGAAACTTCTCGCGTCACTTAGTCGAGTAGGCTGACCGAGTTGACTCGGTTTGACCGAGTCAACCCGAACAACGATCCGAACCGCGGACTTATGTTGATCGCTCCGAAACTTGACCCGAACCACCGTTAACCATGCTTGACCTGCTGCTGACCCGAGTTGACTCGGGTGTTGACCGAGTCAACCGGGTTTTGACCCGAAACACGAAGCCGAACGCGAAGCTTGAAAGCCCGAATAAAACTCGAACCACAACCACTACTTCACTATCTTTATCACTGCAAACCGACAGCATTTCCTCACCATCATCGGCACCTTAAGTCATCCGAAAAAAAAATATAAACAGATAGGGGAGGGGGTTACCGCCGTCGGAGGGAACCACCACCGCCGCAGGGGCGGCGCTCCGGCCATCACCTTGTCGTTCCGTCAACAAGCACCACCGCCTCCGCCGTCATACCCCTCACCGTTCTCTCTCTCCTCCACATCCTTGAGCATCATCAACAACGGAAAAACTGTCGGATAAACGAACCGACCACCGGACACAAGAACCGACCGCCGGTCAATGTCGCCGACCGCCGGTCCACCGACTCCCTCTCTCTCTTCTCGCCGCCTCTCTCTCTCTTCTTCCTCTCTCTCTCTCTTTTCTGTTCGGTCACGGCCACACCACCACCTCACGGGGGTGGTGGTGGTGTTCCGTTCTATCATCGGAAGAAGGGGGCTGTTTGTTGTGTGCGATTGAAGAAGAAAGGGGAACCGAGAGGGAGTAGAGGTGTGTGGGAGAGTTGTAGTGATTCTGTATAGGGCCTATTTTTGTAAAGATGAGATAAAAGAAGATGGCATGCTATGTATAATTTGGGTTTCCTTCAAGAATGCAGAGAAAGGGAGATGGGTACTGTTGTTGTATGCGTGTGTGTTTGTATATTTGGGAAGTATGATTTCTCTGTGTTTTTATTTGCAGACAAAACAAAGAGAGGTGTTTGTGTGTATTGTGAGTTTAGATGAGGAGGAGAGGATGTATATTAATAGAGTGGAGAGTTTTCATTATCTTTTATGTTTTCAAATTGTATTCAGGTTACATGTTATATTTTACGAACCAAGATCTTTTGTATAGATTTGTAAAGATATGTAGAGAATTTTATAAGATCTTGATAAGGTTTTTAGGGACAAGATCTAATATATTTTGTGCAGGTTTAGGCTTGTGGGTTTTGGGCTTGGGCCCAGGGCCTACAAGCTCAATCCCCGTGTTTAAGCGGCCCGTAATTCTCTACGAGTCCCGTTTTGAAAACTGAACTTGTCAGAACGCGATAAATTATAAATTTAGTACTAAAATTTGTAAAATACTATCGGTAGTCGTTATTTGCGCGTTTGATTGTCGGTTACCGTATGAATAGCGTAAGATCGCGTCGTTTATCACTTTAGGACCGTTTTTCGATCTGTTTTCGACTACAGTAGTTAAAATTAAATTATGAAACAAAATATATCAAAATATTCAAGTTTCGAAGGTAACGTGCGTGTCCGATGCTTCCGTTTCTTCACCGATACGTTTTCTGCAGTCTCGTTTTCTCGTTCTTGTGTGCGTTTTGCGATGTACGGAAGCGAAATAAATTCACGACGTTAATTCATAAATATAAAATATTCGTAGAAAATCCGTATTTGTCGGCGTTGTCAGCATTCTGTGCGGTATCAGTTTGTTGTCGCGTAATACTCAGCAGATTTCCCGCAAATCACCGTTCGCGCACTGTATAGTCGAATAGACGTTCCTAGGCACTCCAAAAGCCTAATTAAGTTAATTTGCGCTGTAAACACTATTTATTATCGCGTTAATCACCTTTTAATCACGTGATTAGGTGCCGTAAATCACCGGTTGTCACATTCTCCCCCTGTTACAGAAATTTCGTCCTCGAAATTTAGACTATGTTATCTCCTCAGAATTGTGTTGTTCGCAGGTAAGTCCGAATAATAACAAAGTGAATGACCGCGTAATCGAAACAAGACTTATTCTAATCAGGTAAATTTAATGACATTCCTCAACAATAAGAACCCAACGGTTTAAAAAAAATGTGTCTCAGTAATTGATGTTAACAGAAACGAGACGTATAGGTACAGTCACTAATGTGACTAAGTTAACAGGGATTCAACAATGAACAGGAACTTTGACCAATCGAATTCCATACGAACGTTTACAACGTGTAATTGAGTTCTAGAAGCAATAACATCCACTGGATGAACTTAGAATCAACAATCTCAGATGTAATAGTTTGCATGAAACGTTCGATTGTGATCAGCGCAAGCTGCAAGTCATACCGACGCCACAAGGGGTCGCAATGAATGAAACAATTTAATAATAGAGGTGATCGAACAAGTATCACCTGTGTTTTGCATAAAACGCTCAATCATAATTAGCCCAAGCTACAAGTTTGTACTGACACCACAAGGGTCGTAGTGATTCAAATAATTCAATAATAGCGGTGATCAAACAAATCCACCGTATTTGAAGTCAAATGAAAGCGTAATAAGGTGAATCTGAAGGTTTGTTTCAAATGACATCATAGAATTTTCAATTGAAAATGGAACATCAAGGAAATAATGTTTTCGATCGGAGATGAAGAAGCAATTAATTATTCAAAACATTCGATCGATAATGAAAGAACCGTTAGTAGGTACACCAGAATATAGAAATAAGTTTATGTACCACTGTCTTAACACACGATTGTGTTAAGACTGTTGTAATGTGATAAATCAAAACGGATTTAATCTAAATCAATAAATAAATAATTAAATCCGTGCATAAGATATGTAAACGAGTTTAGCGCAAGGTTCAAATAAGTGATAATACCACCACAAGGTGTCGAAATCAACAAACAATTTAATGGAGTCGAATGCCAAACAAGTTTACTTCGACTCGGAACAGATGAAACACTTGTTAAAACGAATTTTGAATATGATGCTCCCAATACATCATATGATGCTCTGAAATGTATATGTGTAATGGACAAGTTCAAACAGTCGAACTTGGTTTTAGCGCAATCCGACAATAAACATATGTATCGACAAGAAAACTTTCGGCATGGTCACAACGAAAAACCATGTACGTAACTTGTAAAGAGAGGAAATTTTCAAGAAAATGTGTTGACTAGTTAACAAAGGACCAACATTTACAATAACGCGGGTCATTCGAACCACAAATCGATGATTAGATTTAGCGAAGCAATATTTGAACTTTAATGAAACGCTTATTTGAAACGAAACCACATGCTTAACAAACAATGCATGTGTAACATATAAATTTTCCAAGAAATGAAGTAATTAGTGTTCGCTATACCGAAAGAAATGTTTGTGACACAATGACCATTGAGAGGAGTAGAGATACGAAAATCTACTCAGTAAGTGTGAAAGTCGAAATTTCAACAAAAGAAATTTGAGGACTTTACCTGGGGTTTCGTGTGACGACAAATTGTTAGGTGACATTACCATGGAATGTCGAACATATCGTATTCGTCGTTAACCGAAATAGGGGGATGGGGAGACATACGTCTTTCCCTTGGAGTGATTCGTGTCGTTGCAGGATCGCGTCAAAAGTTGTCGTTTCCTGGCCGTTAGTTCTCCTGCTGACAAGAATCTAGCGTCGTCGTTGAATTGCGCCATCGTGTCTTTTCAAAGGCCTCGCCTCGATAGTCGTATGCGACGTGCTTCAACCTCCGTTGATGTAGGCTTAAGTTTCACGTATATCTGTGCACTAGCTCGTGTGCCGCGTAGAAGGTGATGTACCCCGACATCCGTTGACGTAAAAATTGTGTTCCATGTATTCTCATGCGCTAGCGTCTTGTTATGCGTAGGTTGCCTGCTCGGGAAGTTAAAATATCATAGATAATATGGATAATAGTGCGTGCCCGAGTTAATATTCGTGGTTCCTACGTGATGACCTTTAATGAACTTCAACATAAGTTTCCGAAGGTCTTAAACGCATGTTTCCTAAACTCTCAGAGTGTTGTGTACTGTATGCGTCTGTTTTGTGTATCGTGTATAAAACACCATTTTAGCGTACGTTTGAAAACAAAATTTTGACTGTTTGGTTTTCGGCAACGTTTGGAGACCATATTCGAGTACTAGGCGTTCTATATGTGTTCGACGTCTCAATGATCTAAGTCCCCAGGGGGAAAGGTGAGGTTAGAGCCTAGGTATCACAACAGAAACCTAATTCGCTGTAACCTATAGCTCTGATACCAATCTGTCACACCCCGAAATATCAGAGCATTGGCGTGACTGGACTAGTATCTTCATTGCACATCGGAAGCAAATAAGCTAAGTCTTTCTAGAAACTGAACGCCCACTAAGTACTCGAGTCTCCAATGGTCCTCCTATTCCAACCATGCCTTGACTTTGAAAAGAAACCTGAGAAAGAAACATGCGAAAAATCAACATAAAGTTGAGCGAGTTCATAGTTTGTTTGTAAAAGATTTGAAATAAATCTTTTGAGTTGTGAAAGATTTGAAATAAACCTTTTGAGTTGAGAAAGATTTGAAATAAATCTTTGGAATAACCGGTTTTTGAAATAGTATTGAGAAAACGAATCAAAAGTCATTTTCTTGCCAAGTTATATGGAAACGTTGTGTTTGTAACACAATATGCTCATGAAAACCATGTATTTGTAAAGTCTTGTATTTGTAATGTTCTCATAACCGCCAATGCCCACCCTGACTTTGACTCCATACCCGCAAACTCTTATGCTTTGAATTTTGTATAAAACATGGTATTTAATTTATATGAACAAGTAGTTTCGTAAGTATATATGTCCCTGGTATGTAGCAATAAGGAAAAAAAAAAAGAGATCACCAATGGTTTGCAAGGCCAATGGTATGTGTGAAGTGCAAGTAGGAAGACTCAAACCTAGCGGATTTATGCGTTGGGCACAAAGTCACCCCGAGGTCCGTTATGCTGGGCCTGGGGCTGGGCTCGCTACACCCAGATAGATCTACCGCTCCTGTCCCTCGGTCCTACCCTGAGGATTAATGGCCTCAAGTTTCCGCCTACCCACTCACATGATCTAAGTAGTAAACCATCCTTAAGCTAACCATACCATGTATAAAAATGTATGTAAGTGTCTGTAATCATTGTACATGTATTTTACCCCAGTCTCTAAGACTGATCCTCCCTCAGTCTCTAAGACTGATCCTTCCTCAATCTTATCATCAGATGATCTCATCCCTAGTCATGAAAATCATTCACCTTTCGATAATACGCATTTGTTTTGTAAAAACCGGTATGTTTAGTATAAACCTTTCGTAAATCATTTGAGTTTCTCGAAATCCCTTCGTAATATGATTTAGAAATACGAGTTTTGCGTTTGTTCCAAAACTTTGTATGTTTTTGCAAAACGTGCATGTCTTTCCACCCCGAAAAAACGTACACAGTAAAAAGTGGGGGTTATGAACTCACCTGAATATTCCTGTGCAAAGCTAGCTAATTACGACTTCGTGATATCGTTTCCAAACTGAGACTCGCTAGCGTGCATTCTACAATATTCCTAACACGGAATATCTAATAAGTTTATAAGCAAAAACGGTAACTACGTGTTACCGAGCTCTACCGAATCGTTAACTGAACGATTTGACATAAGTTGTTAACTTAATGAAAATGATTAAGTTATATTCGTTTAGCTTCGTTTTGTGAAGTCGTATGTTGATATATAGGAATGTTCGTATGAAAGTAATATATAATAGACTTGTATTATATATTGTGTCTTGTATATTTTGCCAAAATATATGTATATGCCGTTTAGGCGTTCGAAATAAATATAAAAGTTATATTTATTTTATGAAAACTTCATCGAGTCGTTGCATGTTTAAAATAAATATATACTATATTTATTTTTATAAAAGCGAATCCATCTTGTTTGATATTTGGAATAAATATAAAAACTTTATATTTATTTTTACAAAATGAAATCATGTCATTTGATATTCGAAATAACATATAACTATATTTAAGCTTATAAAAGAATTGTCGCCTTTGTAACTTATTGTCAAAAGAAATTATATGTTCGTATTCGTTTTTCCAAAAATTCGATAGATTATTTTATAATAAAACGCGTTGTATATTCCGGATTTTCTTGAAAAACGGGCAGAGTTTCCTCTGTTTTTGGACGCCCCCGACATCTAAGTGTCGCTATATTTTTTTTCAAAATTCAACCAATAACTAACGCAATGTAATCAGATATATCTCGTCAAGCATTTCAAAATATAAAGTAAATCATAAACGAAATGGTTCGAGCTCGTTCACGTGAGACGCTAAAACTAGAAATATAACGTAATGAAATCGTTTCTTTAATCTATTACCGAAACTTCTCGCGTCACTTAGTCGAGTAGGCTGACCGAGTTGACTCGGTTTGACCGAGTCAACCCGAACAACGATCCGAACCGCGGACTTATGTTGATCTCTCCGAAACTTGACCCGAACCACCGTTGACCATGCTTGACCTGCTGCTGACCCGAGTTGACTCGGGTGTTGCCCGAGTCAACCGGGTTTTGACCCGAAACACGAAGCCGAACCCGAAGCTTGAAAGCCCGAATAAAACTCGAACCACAACCACTACTTCACTATCTTTATCACTGCAAATCGACAGCATTTCCTCACCATCATCGGCACCTTAAGTCATCGGAAAAAAAAATATAAACAGATAGGGGAGGGGGTTACCGCCGTCGGAGGGAACCACCATCGCCGCAGGGGCGGCGCTCCGGCCATCACCGTTGTCGTTCCGTCAACAAGCACCACCGCCTCCGCCGTCATACCCCTCACCGTTCTCTCTCTCCTCCACATCCCTGAGCATCATCATCAACGGAAAACTGTCGGATAATCGAACCGACCACCGGACACAAGAACCGACCGCCGGTCAATGTCGCCGACCGCCGGTCCGCCGGCTCCCTCTCTCTCTTCTCGCCGCCTCTCTCTCTCTCTTCTTCCTCTCTCTCTCTCTTTTCTGTTCGGTTACCGCCGCACCACCACCTCACGGTGGTGGTGGTGTTCCGTTTTATCATCGGAAGAAGGGGGGGCTGTTTGTTGTGTGCGATTGGAGAAGAAAGGGGAACCGAGAGGGAGTAGAGGTGTGTGGGAGAGTTGTAGTGATTCTGATTAGGGCCTCATTTTTGTAAAGATGAGATAAAAGAAGATGGCATGCTATGTATAATTTGGGTTTCCTTCAAGAATGCAGAGAAAGGGAGATGGGTACTGTTGTTGTATGCGTGTGTGTAGGCCTGGCAATCTTTACCCAAACCCTTGGGTTTGGGTCATTTTGGACTTTAAATATAAGCTCTTGGGTAATTTTGGGTTAGGTATTATTTTGAAGGAGGTCTAGATGGGTAAATTAAAAAAATGCTTATCTAATCTAACGGGTCAAGATGGGCCATAAAAAACAGGAGGATGGGTTAATGCCCTAACCAACTACAACCCAACTCCCCACTAAGTCAGATTGGGCTTAACTAAAAAGGGGAACAGGATGAGAGTCAGGATGTTTGATACGCTGGACAGGTAATTCATTTTCTTCGTTCTTAGTCAGATTGGGTCTGCATTTGTCAATTAGGGTTTATGAGAAGGTATTTTGACTATTTTATTCGTCATCTTTTCGTTCTTCTTGCTGATTAGGTTTCTGATTAGAGCTTTTAAGTTTATTCTTCTTGTTCGATTCTCATTAGTAGTGTGATGATATGATAATTTCATTTTTGAATCATGTTTATCGACATGAATTAGTTTATATTTTTTGTCTAATTCAGTCATGCACTCCACATGTTTGATAATATGTCTATATGTGAGATGTTTGTTTTCTTGAATCAATAGTTGAACTCCAGATTTGTAGTTTATTGCCATTAGATCATGTGTTTAAATTTTGTTTAAATAGTTTGGTCATTTGGGCTGATGTATGAAGCATGTTGGTTGATCATTGCTGTAAACTTTTGAGGCATGCATTTTAAAGAAAAAAAATCAAGAAGTCCATCTTGACAAAAACCCATCTTGACCTAAACCCATCCTAACCCATTTCTTAATAAACCCATTCTAACCCAAACCCATCCTAACCCATGCCCATCTTAACCCATTACCCAAACCTACCCAACCCACCCATTTTGCCACCCCTACGTGTGTGTTTGTATATTTGGGAAGTATGATTTCTCTGTGTTTTTATTTGCAGACAAAACAAAGAGAGGTGTTTGTGTGCATTGTGGGTTTAGATGAGGAGGAGAGGATGTATATCAATAGGGTGGAGAGTTTTCATTATCTTTTATGTTTTCAAATTGTATTCAGGTTACATGTTATATTTTATGAACCAAGATCTTTTGTATAGATTTGTAAAGATATGTAGAGAATTTTATAAGATCTTGATAAGGTTTTTAGGGACAAGATCTAATATATTTTGTGCAGGTTTAGGCTTGTGGGTTTTGGGCTTGGCCCAGGGCCTACAAGCTCAATCCCCGTGTTTAAGCGGCCCGTAATTCTCTACGAGTCCCGTTTTCAAAACTGAACTTGTCAGAACGCGATAAATTATAAATTTAGTACTAAAATTTGTAAAATACTATCGGTAGTCGTTATTTGCGCGTTTGATTGTCGGTTACCGTATGAATAGCGTAAGATCGCGTCGTTTATCACTTTAGGACCGTTTTTCGATCTGTTTTCGACTACAGTAGTTAAAATTAAATTATGAAACAAAATATATCAAAATATTCAAGTTTCGAAGGCAACGTGCGTGTCCGATGCTTCCGTTTCGTTACCGGTACGTTTTCTGCAGTCTCGTTTTCTCGTTCTTGTGTGCGTTTTACGATGTACGGAAGCGAAATAAATTCACGACGTTAATTCATAAATATAAAATATTCGTAGAAAATCCGTATTTGTCGGCGTTGTCAGCATTCTGTACGGTATCAATTCGTTGTCGCGTAATATTCAGCAGATTTCCCGCAAATCACCGTTCGCTCACTGTATAGTCGAATAGACGTTCCTAGGCACTCCAAAAGCCTAATTAAGTTAATTTGCGCTGTAAACACTATTTATTATCGCGTTAATCACCTTTTAATCACGTGATTAGGTGCCGTAAATCACCGGTTGTCACATCATCAAACATTGTTCAAAAGTTTCTAATTTACTACGATGTGTTTCTAAGCAGCATTCTAGCAAGTTTCTTGTTCCAGCTACTATCAACCTGCAACATGTATAAAATACTATCAACAAAAATGTTGGCGAGTATACAAGTTTGAGTACGTAGTAGTATAATAGTTCAAAACGTTCCAAAAACTCATATCCAGCATAAACACACATAACAAGTTTCACCATGCTATTAAACGCAGTTCAAGTGATAGCCCAAGTTTCCAATGCGTTAACCGCCTTCCCAAGACTCAAGGAAAGCAAAAATGTCTCCTCCTAACAATACCCCAAAGACTAACGGGGAGGTGCATTACCCCTATAGCGCTACCATTATTAAGGCGGAACTACACACAAGGATTAAACGTTCACCTAGCATAAAAGTCTCAAGTCTCAAAAGTATCAATTTTCCATGTTTACAGCGTATAGAGTAAGTTTCAAACAAGTTTCAAGTGTCAAGTTTATAGAATACATGTTGCATCCCAAAAGTGTTTAAAACAAAAAGGGATCGAGTATACTCACAGTGGGTGCTAAGTATCGACACCTACTATTTGGATCGAAGGGAGCGCCTGAGTTAGCCTGATTATAGTTTAACAATATGAGCGTTGAACAGACTATCGAATCATGTAAGTATCGAATGAAAGTGTCTAACAGACTCCCTGATCGGATGGTCATCCGGAAGGATGGTCATCCGGTCGGATGACCATTCGGCCCGGATGGAACCTATCCGATCGGACGGTCGTCCGATCGGTAGTGTGTTTCAAAGATGTTTCAAACTTTTGAAGTTTTCGTTGTAGTATAAGTTCAAGTCATTCGGTCGGATGGTCATCCGGACGGATGACCGTTCGGTCGGACGACTGTTTGAGTGAAAGTTTAATAGTTACAAGTTCTGATTCAAAATAGTTTAAGTGTTGAAGGCTACGAGGAACAGGTCATTCGGTTAGATGACCGTTCGATCGGATGATCGTCCGATCGGATGGTCATTCGACTGTTGTGATCTTGTTCCTTTGCAACCTTCATAAAATTTCTAAGTTTTGTGTCACACCCCCAAAATACCACATGCGGTGACCCCGCTAGGCGTGTGACGTACCAGGATCTAGCCACCAATCACATTGAACTAACAAGAAGTTATAAAACAAAGTTTCCATTTATAATGATAAATCATTCATAAACATAATCCATGTTTAACTTGTTCAGCGGAAGCAAATAGTAAAGCACTGTTTAAATGTTTCAAAACCAAATGTATGTGAAATCAGTAAACAAGTCATGCATATCCAAGCAGTGCGACCCATGACCACTCCAGCAATCCCAAATAGCAAGTTCCTTGTCCATAGTACCTAACGACCTGCGAGCATGCAACAAGTGTATCAGACAACGCTGGTGAGTTCATAGTTTTACGAAAACGTTAATTGCCAAGTTATTAGTTCAATTCATTGTTAATAATGTTGATAATAACTCGAGTACCATATAAGATGGCTTCCAGATTGTTTTGCCCGTCCCCAATGCCCCCTATCTAAGCATTGGTCATGATTTAAGGTCATTAGTTCACGCCTGTCCTCTCAGGTATGGTGTGAGGTTTCCAAGCCTAATAGCGCTATAAGATGGGACTTAAGGTGATAGGAAATGAGTGTATTATCTAACATTCCAGTTTTTACCCCAAAAGACTTATTCCTCTCAGGAATACCCAATGATTGTCCCACCCACCGGGATGCATGCTCAAGAGGAATGAACTCACCTTAGATTTGCTTGGTATGTTAAGTTACCCGTCCATGTTGGTCAACCCAAACCCTACTGTGGTTATCAATCAAAATCAGTTTCACAATAAATCATTCAAGTCATGTATTTTACACAGTTTGCATCTACTACAGGATCACCGTTTATCACATATCAAGTATTCAGTCCACATATATGTTCATATCTCATGTGCAAGTCTTATAATAACATTTCACAATCACAAGTGTATAATATCACAATCATCCTAACTGTTTCACTGTTCAGGCCATTGGCCTCCACGGCGAAGTACCCCTAATGACGAAGATCTATCCTTCGTCAAACATGAGTGCGACGAAGGATCATAATGGTTCGCCGACACTAGCGACGAAGAACTATATTCTTCCCCACAAATGAATGTGACGAAGTATCCCAAGGTTCGTTAGGGGTAGTCGACGAAGAACTTTGGTTCTTCGTCGAACTCCGTTCTTCGTGGAGGAAATCCTTCGTCACCCCTTCATCAGACAGTTACCAATTCATGATTTACGCTAACAGTTTGACAGTTTCCCAATTCAAATCAAATAACACTTTTCAGTTATGAACACGTACCCTAATTATGAATCATCATCAATCCTTTAGAACATAACAGTTTCCATTCATCATGCAAACTGTACTAACCAATCATTGCCCCTAATCATCCCATGACTACACACAACCAGATTATCAGTTTATTATGGTAAAAGTTCATCAATCAGAATCATAAAACCGGTTATGAGTAAGAATATGCATAAACCATTGAACCCTCATTATGAACTTTCTAGATTACAATACTATTGTTGAAACCCTAATCAATTGCATAGAAAAACAACATCTGAAACATAACACACTATCAACAAGAAGACACTAACCGTGATACAAAAGTGATTAGCTTAATCGAGATGGAAAGGTTTCGATCCTATGATTGCCGACACACAGGGAATAGGGAGAGAGCTTTAGGGTTTAAGTGTTCACGGTTACGAGAGTTTATACAATAGAGATCATTCCGGGCCGCGAACCTTCCTGGCCCAAAGCCCATGTATGGCGAAGAATGCCTCTGTGCGACGAAGTATCATTCTTCATCGAGGTCCATATGACGAAGAACTCTAGTTCTTCGTCCAATGTAATCCTTTGCCAATGTGTTGTGGAATCCAGAATTAAACATGAACAAGTTATGACCAACTCTTAAGTTTCCATGTAATATTCAAACGTAACAATACTACAGTCAATCAACTATCGTACACATGATACCATGTAAAAATAAACTGTGAAAACAAGATTGTGAAACAAGTGATGCGTAGAGGAAAGACCTTGAAATCTCGGGTTGTCACATCTTGAGTTAAAACGGAGACGTCGGGGTAACGTATCAAGACAACGGAAACCCACCAAGGCTTAGCTTGTCTGATCGGATGGGAATCACCCCGTTCGATTGGAGGACTGTTCTTGACGGAGTTTCATGTCTGACCCGTAGATCGGTCATCTCTCTGATGATAATCCGTTTTCAAGCCGACTCCAGACTAAAGAACAAGTCTACAGCCTGTTTGGATCCAGATCTCACCGATTTGAGTGAATAGTTTAGAAAACTTAAAGAAAAACATGTAATCAACCGAAAATGTTTAGATTTTGTATAGATTCGTAGTAAAACGTGTAGAAATCTCTTAGATCTGGGCTAAATCTTAACGGGATGACATCACTTAGCCGATTGTACAAACAGCCATGATGACGCCATCTTCAAGTACTCCAAATCTTAGTGATTTCATGGCAAAAAGTGTGATTTTGATGAAGAATCAAGTGAGAAAGTGTGTAAAGATAAAAGTTGTACAAGAATTATGGAGAGTACTTACAAGAATCGCTTGAAAATCGAAGAAAAGTGCTTAGGACGAGAGTGTGCGTCTGGGTCGGAGGAAGCTGTCACATCAGGTGATGTGACAGGGGTATTTATAGTGCAGAGAGGATAAGGCGGCACAAGTGTGCTGGGTCGGATGGTTGTTCGGTCGAATGGCCTGCTGTTGGTGCATATGTCTGTCGACTTCGTCTTGTATCAAGTCTTGTATTTAGAAATGATAGATCAGGACACAATGTACGAGAAGATAGGTTTATAGGTGAAACAGGTCATTTCGCACGAAATGGAAGAGCCATTTCGCACGAAATGGGCATTCCCATTCCACACGAAATGCTACTCCTATAAATACCTGTCCTGTCATTTCATTTGTAGACTTTTCTTATTCCGGTGCCGAGGTGCTGCCGAAGTGTCTCTAGCCTGTAGACGCTTTCAAATCAATAAACAAGATAGTTAATGTGTATATCAAGCTGATTCAAAGTCGATACGTTTGTTTCCGCCTCTCGTATTGATCGAGAACTCTTCTGAACGACTCATTTTGGTCGTGCAAACGATCCTACATGTGGTATCAGAGCTCAGGAGGAAGAGTTCTTACCGATTCAGCTCGATTGCGCTGAAAATTCTGATTTCTACACCTTCTTTTATAAGCTTTCATCAAATTAATCAAGATTTTATGGATTAAATGGTTTGATTTTTACATATAACGTGCGAAACACAGTTTTATCAAATACTTGGAAGAATCAGACCTAAAATCGACCTTAATCTTCATTAATTGTGCCAAAATCGTACCCGATCGTGTGACATCGGCATCATTTCGTATGAAATAGGCCATTTCGTGTGAAACAAATTTCCATTTCGCACGAATTGGACATAGTTAACTTCATTTCGCACGAATTGGTCACTAAGTCATCCATTTCGCTTGAAAGTGCTATTTTGTTTGAATCATAGTTTCATTTCGCACGAATTGCTTTCTATTCTACACCAATTGTTCAATTCGTTTGAAAGTTCCATTTCGTTTGAAATAACACTCCATTTCGCATCAAACTGCCCATTTCATATCAAAGGTGTTCATTTCGTGTGAAACTTGTCAGTTTGCTTGAAAAGTATTTCAGTCTGTACGGTTTGAATAAACATCACATCAGGTTGTTTGAAGTGTGGTTAAAATGTTTGATGAAAAGGAAAACGATAGTCTTGAAAGATTAAATAATTGGTATGATGGGTATTGGGATAGTAGGTATAAAGATGTGAAAGAGAATGTTTGGGTTAAAATATTTGAATGGTTTTTATGTAAGAAAGATGAAAAGTTGGATGAGTTGGAAAACCGGTATGAAAGCTTAATTGACAATTTAAAAAGGTACGAGATAAGGTTGTCAAATGATGAAAAAAATATCAAAATTTGCAGATGCGTTACCTGTAGAGTGGGATGAATTTTTGAAAAAGCTGAAAGAGGATTCTAGTTTCTCAGATTTATATCCAAATGTATTCATCAAAAAGCTTAAAACACACAAGTATGACAATGATAAGAAAAAGAAGGATTTGATAAATGAAATAGAAAAGAACTTAGAGAAAATAAGTTTGGATGTGATGTTTAAAAGGAGAAGAAGAGTATATATGTGTCTTGCAGCAAAAAATGTTATGAAATATGATATTAAAAGGGGTTGTTATATTGACAAAAATATGAATCATCTTGATTTTGTTAAAATTTTTTGTGCAGATACATACAAGATAGAAACAAAAGAAATTTCAAAGAATGAAGAATCCGAGAAAAATGAAACTTCAAGATCTGAACTTGTATGCTCAAAATGTGATAAATCTGAATCAGACAATGTCAAACTTCTAAAAGATGTGGAGAGTTTGACGTTGGAAAATAAAAAGTTAAAAGAAAATGAAAAAGAATTTCAAAATAAAATAACAGTTTTAGAAAATGAAAAATCAAAAATTGAAAAAGATTTTGAAAACAAAATAAAAATTTTAGAAAATGAAGACGTGTTTTGGATAAAATTAGAAAACAAAGTTTTAAAAGAAAAAGAAACACAATTTCAAAGTCAAATAAAAGTTTTAGAAAATTAAAAATATGTTTTAGATAAGAATAAAATTGAAAATGAAAAAACAATAAATTCTCATCTTGAGAAAATCACTCAACTTGAAAATGAAGTTGAGTGTGCTAAAAATAAAATTGATGATTTAGAAAAGAAATTGAAAGGTTTTGTGACCTCGTCAGTATTACTAGATCATTTATGTCCAAAACCGATCAATGAAATTCCAATAAGTGACAATGTCACAAATTATGACAAAGTCATAATTGAAGAATGTGATGATAAATTTGATGATGAAAATGAGAAAAGGAAAATATTTTTGAAATTAAAAGAAAAATTTCAAGAACCCGTTTTACAATCTACTGAAAGAGGTGAATGCTCAAAGCAAAAACCGTTTCAGAAGAATGTAGAACAAAAACAAAATGTTAAAAATTCGAAAAATTTTCAAAACAACAATAAAGGATCATCAGTTCAATTATCCAATCATTATAAAAAACCATAAAAAGTTCAAAATCAAAACTCACAAAAAGTTGGTAATAAGTGGTACAGGTTTGACCACAGTGCTCAAAAGTCAAATCAAGCTTATAGGAGAAGTCAGGATTACCACAAGGCCAAACAATGTCACAATCTAAGTGTTTGGTTTGAAAGTGGTGAATGGTACGATAACAGGCTGTGCTACAAATGTGGTTTTCAAGGACACATTGCTGTTAACTGCCAGAGTAAGAGTTTTGAAACAAGAAGATGCTATGAGTGTCAAATCAGAGGTCATATTGCCAGAGAGTGCCCAATGAGATCAAAGAGAAGATCGAGGGCTGAATCTCACAAAATGGTGAAGGACTCAGTCAAAATTGAAGAAAAGCCAAAAGAACAGAAAGTGAAAGAACAAAAAGTGAAATTATCACAAAGGCAGAAAGATAGACTGAGAAAGAAAAGTAAGAAAGCACGAGAGTATCTTGAAAAGATTTTGTCCTCGGGTACAACTGGTAATTCAGAAAAAAGTTCTGATGAATCGATTTGCTCAACAAAAAATGGTCAGTCAAGCAAAACGAATTCATCAGATACAAATCTAAGGACAAAAGATAGGATAAAGAAAGAAAAATTGACTAATCAAACTGATAAAAAATCAAAGTAAGTTAATTTTTCAGATAAATCTTTATCAAAGTTTTTAAATATAAAAGAAACTGTGAAAAGTTGTTCATGTCACAGGTTGATAAACTTGGAAAACCTAAATCTTGTAAGGATTGGGTTCCAATAAAGGATGGCGATGAATTTATTTTCTTGAAAACAAAAGAGCCATCTTCTGGCGATGAATTTGTTTCTTCGGAAACAAAAGAGCCACGTTTTGGCGATAAATCTGACTCGTCAAAGTCAGAAGAGCTATGTTCGGGCAATGAATCTGATTCGTCAAAGTCAGAGGAGCCACAAGTTGAGCCAAAAAAAGAAAAAAGTCAGTTCTGCCAATGGATGATGTCATCTTTCCACCATTGCAGATTGCAAATTTGAAATAAAAAAGGAATGATAAAAAACAGAGTGAATATAACCCGGTTACACCCAACGCTGGTCAGGCTTGGGTGAATCTATTTAAATGAAAAACCTGACTTGCCGGAACTCTCAGGTTGGTAATTGGGGAGTAGGAATCGGTATCTTTCTTGAGAAATTCACGAAAGTGATATTTCGGCCTACAAGTGGTATTATCATTCTCAAAATTGTCATATTTCAATCTTTGAGTGGTATGGTTGATAAGTAAACCTACAAGTGGTGGAAAAAGGGGTTTTCACCTACAAGTGGTTAATCAAGGTCATTGAGTTGAACTTGATTTAACTTTCATTTAAATGATTGAAAGAACAAAATGATGAGTTTATCCCCTAATGTACAAGTGGTTTGTAAATATCAACAAAACTAATTTTCCGGAAAAACCATTTTGATTTAAACAAACTTAAGTGTTTTGAAATCATAATGGGAAAATAGTTTATTGACAGGGGGAGTTCTGATTGTTTATGCCAAAGTGGATGGCGAAATGAAGCAATTCTCGTCAGTTTGTCAAATTTTCTTTAAATGGTTTTGAATTTTAGGGGGAGTAAGAATTTTTCAGAAAATCCAAAAACATTAGAAAATTTGAAAAAGCCAAAAACATGATAAAATCATAAAAGAGTTTTGTTGTGAAAAATAGGAAATGATAGTACATCAGTGGACTATCACAGCACGCTAAAGAATTGTAAAGTCAAATGTGATAAACGATCTAACTGAGGATATGCCAGTAGGTTTTTATACATTCAGTAGATTGTTTTCGATATATAAACCTAAAATTTCAAACTTACTTATCTTGTGGGGAACATCTCTCGGATATATGGGTAACCCCCGAAATCTTGTTTGAAAGACTTTCTGTTTCTGACATACTAGGTATTTGTGCGTGATGATATCTGGGGTATTTTACCAGGACTTCTGATTTTGCGGAAGCAATAGCCTAGTCCTCGTATAATGCTCTGCACTGCTTTAATCTTAAAAGCTCACCCTCAGTACAAAAAATGATGAATCATTGAAAAATGCTAATCATGTGCTGTTGAAGAAAAGATCCCCAAACGGGACACACCTAAAGTCGAGCCATCTTCTCTTTCTCTGAACGGAAGTTCTAACCTGAGCTCTCATGGTCTCGCATTTACCCGTTTACAGATATCATTAGTGTACACTCACTTGTAAGACTGAATATAGAAGTCTGGATACGGGAGTATATTCTGAGGTGGGACACGCGAATAAGTTTAAGTTCTTAAAACATTAATCCGTATCTCGAATCAATTGAACTTTGTGTGAAAATTTAAATGGATCAGTATACTGACAATCTAGGTGAATCGTTTAGAACTTAAAATGTTTAAAGCTTAACGGTGTTAGTGATTTGTCTCATAAACTGATATGATCCTCTTACACAAACTCACAAAAGTATTGTATGTAAATATTTCTTTACTGCTTTCCATTATAAACAAAAACCCAAAAAGAATGTGTTTTAGTATAAAATTTTGAAAAATCAAAAAGATTTTAGTTCCTC
The DNA here is from genome assembly GCF_002127325.2 of Helianthus annuus. NCBI lineage: Eukaryota > Viridiplantae > Streptophyta > Magnoliopsida > Asterales > Asteraceae > Helianthus > Helianthus annuus. The sequence continues at coordinate 72,686,318 of NC_035449.2, forward strand.
TTATTTTCGACAACTGATGTTAAAGAGTTGATTTTCAAAATTCCAAGTCCTAAACATGATGAAGGGACAGGTGTTATGGGTGAAATTCTGTTTATATCTTAGTTATATGGTATATGTTCATGCCCGGGATACTCATTCAGGATATTGGTAACATCCTGGATGATATCCTAAGGATCACTAACAGATTATGTGGAGGAATATGAGTTCAAGCTTGCAACGTTCATGAGGACCTTTTCTCCGGAAGACTCGCTCTAAGTTGTTCAAAGAAGGACGTTGAACCCGCTTTACCTGGTCTCCAACGGCTACTAAAGAATATTCGAAGGCATCCCATATTTATAGGAGATTTTGTTTTCGTTTACTAGCTATAAATAGATGGATAAATCAGATCGAATAAGACACAACAACACTCACTGCTCTCTAGCACTTTAACTCTCTCGCAACTTTCAGTTTCACAAAAAGCATTGTAACACTTAGCGATCTGATCAATATCCTTCACTGTATCCTGAGGTTTGAAGCAATAAGAAGAATAAGGCAGCTGTGATTGTTAGCTCCCGAGGTTTTATGCTAGAGATCTAGATTGATCAAGGGCTTTCCTCGTACATCATGTGTCAACCTTTACATTTTTTGCTCATTGTTTGATTGTAGATACAGCTCGATATCCTGAGCCGTATCCTGAAACTGCTTTTTATAAACAACTTAATTAGCATATTTTCAACACACATTTTTAGCACACTACCTCACTTAACTAATTTGATCACTTGATTGCTTCGGTAATTTTTGACCAAAACAATTTGGCGCCCACCGTGGGGCAAGTGGTGCTATTTTTAGTAAAAACTTTTGCAAGATCACTACTTAGTTTTTTATTTTCCAAACTTTTTGCTACATTGTTTGCAATGGCCTCGAGATCAAACATGAGTTCCTCCACCGTGTCTGCTACAACTTCTGCAACAATTGGTTCGGTGCTCCATCCACCTCCTCCAAGGATGCAAGCCTCCTCGCAGCCTTAGGATATTATACCTACTCGGAGTGTTCAGGGATCTGCCCCTGTCGTGGCCTCTAATGATGAAATTCTAACCTTGTTTGGTAGTGTACAGGAACAGATGAGGCAGCAGCAGGAGACCAACCGAATGATTTTAAGAGAAATACAACTCTTGAAATCCAGCTCGAGTAGGCCCACTGAGGATACTGTCACTCCCTTGTAACCCAGGGCTTTGAACTTCAGTTCTGTAGTTTATACTAAAGATAACCGGGGAAATATTGTGCCTAGCCATCCTCAGAATCACACTCCTGAGATACCCTCTTCAGTTAGAGTGTCAGCTGAGAGAAGCTTAAGATATGCTTCAGGATATGGCCAGAATCCTCAGATCGGTAGTGTATCTAATAATAATAATACACTTGCTACTAACAGTATTGGATCTTTGCAGGATGCAGGTGTGACATCAGCATTTTCTAGAGAACTTCAGAACCTAAAGGACATGATATCCAGTGTACCTAGGGTGGTTCAGCCAATTCCTGAAGTGTCCCAGGATAGCCACAGATGTATCCTGAGGAGTATCCTGAGTTATCTGAATACTGTTTTTCTGTTAATATACCTGAACTGATGTATGCTATGCAGGGTTTAGGAGACAAAGCCAGGTGGCCTCGGAAGAATCAACAAAAGGCTGATTGGAAGGATAAATCCAAATGGTGTGCCTTCCATGAGGATTTCGGACATGTTACTGAGGATTGCATTGCCCTGAGGAAAGAAATAAGTTATCTCTTGAGCAAGGGATATCTAAAGGATCTCCTGGGAAGAAAGAAAAACAAGGGTCAGGATACTGAGAAGGATCCTGAACGAGCAGCATCACCTCCTGCGGATGCCAAGATAATTAACTTTATTTTAGGAGGATCCGACATTTGCGAGACTTCATATTCTGCGGCCAAGAGACATGCAAAGGAGCCTAAAGCCGAAAGAGGAGAAATGCCAACCAGGATGACAACCCACACAACTGACAAAGTGATCATTTTTTGATAGTGATGACAGGGATACTGTCCAGGATCCTCACCATGATGCTCTGGTAATAACATTATATGTGGCTAACCATTTTGTACGCAGGATACTGGTGGACAATGGCAGCTCCGTCAACATAATCCAACTAGAGACGTTGAAAAGGATGAATGTATCTCCAATGGATATCACTTCAAAATCCACTGTACTCGTTGGCTTCAGTGGAGAAGCTAGGAATACAGTGGGAAAGATAAAATTACCAGTATATGTTGAAGGGGTTAATTCAATACAACGCTTCTGTGTAATGGACTCCTTATCCTGCTACAATATCATATTGGGCAGGCCTATGGATCCATGATATGAAAGTTGTGCCATCAACTTATCATCAGTGCATCAAGATCCCTACACCTTGGGGAGTTGTCAAAGTAGATAGTGACCAGCAGGAGGCGAAGGAGTGCTACTCATCCTCCATGAAATCCTCTACCAAGCCTAATGCAGCATAGCAATTAAAGAAACGGGCCCAGGATATTGCGGAGGCTTCGGAGCAGGATGTAAAGAAAATTATCCTGGATCAGGATAATCCGGATATCTCGGTGCTCGTGGGAACCAATATCCCTCAGGATATTGAGGACCAATTAACTAACTTTTTGAAATGCAGGATGTCAACATTCACGTGGAAGCACGAGGATATGACAGGAATTTCCAAGGATATTATAACACACAAGCTTGGTATTGACAGGTCATTCAAGCCTGTCTAACAGAAAAGAAGGAAATTCGCTCCAGAACGAAATACGATTATTCAAGAAGTAGAAAGGTTATTGAAGTCCAAAATGATCAGAGAGGTCAAGTTTCCAAGGTGGCTAGCAAATGTAGTGGTGGTACAACAGAAAAATGGGAAATGGAGAGTCTGTGTAGACTACACAGACTTGAATAAAGCTTGTCCCAATGACCCATTTCCTCTTCCTCATATAGACTCAATGGTGGATGCTACTGCCGGCCATGAGATGTCAACCTTTATGGATGCATCCTTAGGATTCCAGCAAATCTAGATGGAGCCTTCAGACCAGGAGGATACTGCCTTCATGACACCAACAGGTATTTATTGTTACACCGCTATGCCCTTTGGTTTGAAAAATGCAGGTGCAACATATCAGAGATTGGTAAACATGATGTTCAAAGACAAACTAGGGGACACTATGGAGGTGTACATAGATGACATGGTAGTAAAGTCTAAGAAAGCTGAAGATCACCTTCAGGATATCAAGGGAGCATTTGATATCCTGGATCAGTACAACATGAAGCTGAATCCTGCCAAGTGCCATTTTTGAGTGGGGGCAGGAAACTTTCTAGGATATATGGTGACTAAAAGAGGGATAGAAGCAAGCCCAGAACATATCAAAGACATCTTGGACATCAAATCACCTTCCAACATGAAAGATGTACAAAGATTGACGGGCCGAAATGGCAGCATTAAACAGATTTATTTCAAGATCCTCGGAAAAATGCAAGGAGTTTTATGATATCCTGAAGAAAAATAAGAAGTTTGAATGGGGGAGAAGCATGAAGCAGCCTTGCAGGATTTGAAGCAGTATCTCTCAACCGCACCACTACTAATGAAGCCTGAGGATGGTGAACCATTATCCCTATATCTTGCAGTATCAGAGAATGCAGTAAGTCTTGTCCTAGTAAAGGATCATGAAGGTCAGCAGTATTTTGTCTATTATGTTAGCAAAAGTTTATTAGATGCTGAAACTAGATATTCTCATTTAGAAAAATTAATATTAGCCTTAGTTATGGCATCAACAAAGCTTAGACATTACTTTGAAACACATAGGATTCATCTTAAAACCAATTATCCTGTTAAAAATGTGCTTAGGAAACCGGAGATGTCAGGTATAATGGCTAAGTGGTCGGTAAAGTTAAGTGCCTATAATCTAATATATGAACCTAGAAATGCCATAAAATCTCAGGCTTTAGCTGACTTTGTGGCTGATTTCAGTAGTGATATCAAAATGAAGTAGACTTAGATGTTCAACAACTAGGAGAATCCTTAGAATCCTGGACATTATATACTGATGGTGCGTTTAATGTAAGGGTTGTAGGTTTAGGTATACTACTAAAATCGCCACAGGGGGACATAATACCCCAGGTTATTAGATGTGAATTTCCTGCCACTAATAATGAAGCAGAATACGAGGCTTTGATTGCAGGATTAGAATTGGCTGAAAACATGAATATTAAAAGTCTGCAAGTATATGTTGTAGGATCGTTTGCAGACCCGAACGAGTCGTTCAGAAGAGTTTTTGCTCAATACGAACGGCGGAAACAGACGTATCAAGGTAATTCAGCTTCCACTTCACTTTAAATGTCTTGTTTATTGATTTGACAAAGATTTACAGCGAGTCGACACTTCGGCAGTAGTTTGGTACTCAAGCCGGAAAGTTACAAATGACAAGGCACCTTGGGTATTTATAGGGATGGTGATTTCGCACGGAATAGCACAAACGAAATCAGTTTCATGCGAAATTAGTGATTCCGTGCCAAGATTTGATTTCGTGCGAAATACCCTATATCACATATTTGACAATTTTCTCGTACTACGTGCCCTGATCTATCTAATACAATACAAGACGAAGTCGACAGACGTATGCACCAACAGACTCCCTCTCGGATGTTGACGAAGTCTTCGGTGTCGAGTCTTCAATCTTCAGTCTTTATCAGTCTTATCGAACTCTTCCAAAGAATCTAACAACGTAAAGCATCCTTAATCTCTCTCTTCTCTTCATCTTCCAGAATCTCGATCTGGCTCTTTTCTCGCTCTAATTCTCTTGATCAGATCTCTTGATTCCTTAAGTTCATCAGCATCATCAGCTTGCGTGAACATCAGGATCTGAACTTGGCTCTTCCTAAACATGGACTCCTCAGGAATTGAAACCTGGCTTACCTACACAAACTCTACCTAACAATAAATTTCACAAATTTAGAATTTTGACAGATTTATATATCTCTTGCAGGTATTAATCAATCAAGAAATGTTTTTACAATTTTAATCTCAGATGAACCATTTGTAGAAATAGAATGATTTAATATTTAAAAGCTTCTGATAACCACTTGTATGCAAAACATTCAAAATCGTTTCTTATTATACACAGACTCCCCCTCTCGAAATGTTCATCATGTTTAGTACTAGGAATTTTTGAAAATCAGCTTTTCAACATCAGTTGTCGAAAATCTTTTTGTATTTTTCAAACCTTTATGCTAAAACACACTAAAGTCATTTTGGATTTTTGATTTTAAATGTCATGCAATTAAAGAAATATTTACAGACAATATTTTTGTGAGTATGTGTAAGAGGATCATGTCAGTTTATGAGACAAATCACTAACACCACTAAGCTTTAAACATATTAAGTTCTAAGGAATTCACTTAGATTGTCAGTATACTGATCCACTTAAATTTTTACACAAAGTTCAACTGTTTCGAGATACGAGATTAATGTTTTAATGACTTAAACTTATTCGCGTGTCCCACCTCAGAATATACTCCCGTATCCAGACTTCTATATTCAGTCTTACAGGTGAATGTACACTAGTGATAGCTATAAACGGGTGGATGCGAGGCCATGAGAGCTTAGGTTAGAACTTCCGTTCGTGCAGAGAGATGATGGCTCGTCTTTAGATGTGTCCCGTTTGGGGATCTTTTCTTCAATAGCACATGATTAGCATTTTTCAATGTTTCATCATTTTTTGTACTGAGGGTGGGCTTTATGAATAAAGATATGCAAAGTATTATACGAGGACTAGGCTATTGCTCCCGCAAAATCAGAAGTCCTGGTATAATACCCCAGATATCACCACGCACAAAGACCTAGTATGTCAAAAATAGAAAATATTTCAAACAAGATTTCGGGGGTTACCCATATATCCGAGAGATGTTCCCCACGAGATAAGTAAGTATTTGATTTTAGATTTATATCTCGAAAACAATCTACTGAATGTATAAAAACCTACTGGCACATCCACAGTGAGATTGTTTATCACATTTGACTTTCCAATTCTTTAGCGTGTTGTGATAGTCCACTGATGTACTATCATTTCCTCTTTGTCACAACAAAACTCGCTTTTAAATTTTTCAATGTTTTTTACTTTTTCAAATTTTCTAAAGTTTTTGGATTTTCTGAAAATTCTTATTACATCCCCTAAAATCTAAGATCATTAAAAGAAAATTGAAAACAAACTGTACAAATAAAATGACATCTGATGTGAAATGCTTCAATTTGCCATCCACTTGGCATAAACAATCAGAACTCCCCCTTACAACAAACTATTTTCCCATTATGATCTCAAAACACTTAAGTTTGTTTTAATCAAAATGGTTTTTCCGGAAAATAACTTTTGTTGATTTTATCACTTGTACGATAAGGGTTCATCACATTGTTCTTAATCACTTTGTTATGAAAAATTTAACAATTTTAGGTTCTACCAACAAGTATCTACAGTAGAAAATCAAGTACAACTTAATGTCCCTGATTAACCACTTGTAAAACGAAATACCACAGTTACCAACCTGTGAATTTCTCAAGAAAGATGCCGATTCCTACTCCCCAATTACCAACCTAGGAGTTCCGGCAAGTCAGGATTTTACTTATGAAAAACTGCCATCCAAGCCTGACCAAACTTGGATGTAACCTCTTCAATTTCTGTTTCACTTGGGGTGTAAGTTGCCTTTTTGTTTCATAAAAATCTTTTACCCCTTTCACCTTTCCATCAACCATTTTTCCAAAAATCTTTTTAACATTTCCATTAAATGCTTTCTCGACATCAAATTCTTTCTTTTTAGAATAGAATTGATTCGAGATCTCAACCTTTCCCACTTTTTGCTTAAAATTTTCAGTCCGCAATGGTGGAAAGTTGACATCATCCATCGGCGGTACTGAATTTTCTTCTTTTTGAACAACTTGTGGCTCCTCTGACTTTGTGGAATCAGATTCATCGCCAGTTTTTACATCAGACTTCTTAACAACCCATGTTTGGTTGTCAAGATTTGCTCTTCTTTTGTAAAATCGTTTTGAACATTCACCAACTTCATATTTGGAATTTTTGAAAACCTTAAATTTTTCTGTTGGTAGTTCAGTTTTATCAACAACTTTTCCTTTGAGTTTAGAAATAACTTCCTGTTTAGTTTTGGTGGCCATTGTACAATTCCAGGTGATGTGACCAACTTCATTGCATCTGTAACAGGTTCTTGTTTCTTTTCTCTGATTGACTCCATTCTTTTCAAATCTTTGTTTTTCTGCAATGAACTCTTTGTTTAACTGCTTCCAGAATGAGCTCTTTGCTTCTTTCTCAGAACTTGTTCCTGAAACAAATTTAGTTTTTGATTTAGAAATTTTCTCATTTTTATAATTTTCTGGTGGAATAAAATCTAGACCTTTCTTTTTGAAATTACCGTTATGATTTGGTTTCTTTTGAGAGCCAGAACCAGAACTGTAACCCTTTTTCTTGTTTAGACGTTGTTGAACTCTTGAAGTGTATTTTTTCGGTTTTTCAATAAGATTTACATCTTTTATTTCAGAAATATTGATTTCTGTTAGTTTGAAAACCTTTTTGATCTTTTCAATTTGGACACTTCTTATTGGAAATTCTTTATCAGAATATAATTTGTCAGAACCATTCAAAGTATATGCAACTTCGAATGTTTCGTCATTCAAATTTGATTTTGATAACAAAATTCTTTGTTGTAAACCCGTTTAACCGACGACTTTGGACTGTTGACTGACGAACTCGAACGTCCAGACTCAAACTTTGATTCCAACTCCTCATCTTTATCCAACACCTGATCGACCACTTTCTTTATTAACTCAGACTCATGATCAGTGTCAGATGATGTGAATGTGACATCAATGTTTTCTGGTAATTCATCAGTTGTTTCGGATTTTAACTTTATATTGACAGCCTTTTTGACTTGCTCCTCATTTGGTTTTCTGGGAGAATAACCTTCCCAGATCGGAGGCGGACGCTTGTTATAACTAACACTTTGTTTCTTACTAGTGTCTTTCTTCTCCGGTTTTTCATCTTGAAATACTTCAAAACCTGCAACAGTTGGATAAATTCGATCAATCAAATCATCAGAACTCGAATAACTCTGTAACAATCGTCTAATTCTTTCATTTTCAATCCTCTCAGTTTCCAACTCTTGCTTCAATTTTGCATATTCTTCAATGTAATGATTGATAGCCTTCTGCTTGGACATCATCACAGCATTCATCATTGTCAAAGCATCTTCTCTTTCAGAATTTGTCTTTTGTAGACCAATCACTGTTCTATTCAACACATCATAAGATTCTTTCATGTAATTGATATCGAATAGTAATTTTTCTTTCATCTTTTGAAGCTCAGCCAACTTCTCATCTTTCTCTTCACACTGCTTGCAAGACTTCAAACACTTTAAACAAGGTTTAATGACTTCAACAATCTTCTCTACTTCGACTATCTTCTCAACTTCAATCACTTTTTCAGCAACTTGAACCTCTTCACACTGTTCATGCTTCTTTTCCAGAATTACATTCTCATATTTTACCTTTTTCTGTTCCTTCACTGCTCGTCTTTCCTTCAACTTCTCCAATCTATCTGCAAAATAAAATTGAAAAATTTCAAGAGATAAGACAAATTTTCCAATATTTATTTGTTTTTCTTCTTCATCATCACTACTATCAAATGATGAATGATCAAAGACTGTAGTCTTTTCTGAAATATCATCTGAATATTCTTCATCTTGATTCTTCTTATCATCAAACACTTTCAACCATTCACTCATCAAATTTTGTTCTTGAACTATTTGTGTAATGAATGCTCCAAGCTTTGTATTAGGTGGAACGTATTTGTCCCAGCAAAAACCTTTAGCAACTTTCTCATCATCTTGATCTATGATACCATAATAAGCTTTCTTATTGGCCTCTTCGATCATTTTCTTATTTCCGTCTTCAATAACATTTGACGATGATGATTGTTGTTTATGCGGCTGTTGAGCAACTTGAAGATAAATTGCTTTTTGATAATAATCATTGTTGCCAATCGGATTTTAAGCTCCTTCGGCTTCTCGGTTGGTACATTCCCTTTTGAAATGTCCTTTCTCCCTGCATCGAAAACAAGTTACTTTAGATTTATCAAAACCCAAAGTAGAAACATTTGCATCCAGGAAATCATTTCTTCCTGTAATCATTTTGAACTTTTCAGCTCTTCTCAAAACACTTGCCAAACACCACTTGATATCCATCAGTTCCATTTCCACAACATCAATCTGATCGTAATCCTCTTTGGTCAACATAGGATTTCCGATCCTTCCTGCAACCAATCCTCATAAGATTCTAACAATGTAGCAACTAACGCCATGTGATCTTTAGCAACTTCTTGTAGGAACGTTTGACGACCTGACGAGTCGATCAGAAGAGTGCTTAGACTGAATCAGAGGCGGAATTCATTGATTCGTTCTTCGTATAGCTTGATTTCACTATTTAACGTCTCGTTTATTGATCTATTGACAAAATACAAGCTCTGGAGACAAAATGGCAGGGCTTCGCCGTACCTTACAAGACCATCACCTTCTCTACTAGATCCACTCATGTGTCCACTATATATAGTCATGGTGGGTTCGCTTATATGGACATGTCCGTATAAGCGAACCTGACGAATAAGCGGACCTACCATGTCCGTATAAGCGGACCTGACACAAAAGCGGACCTCCTATGTCCGTATAAGCGGACCTCCTATCATATGACCATATAAGCGGACCTAGCACACTAAACACATATAATTTCCTGATTTCTCGAACAATGAACCCTAAAATAACATTCTAAGACAAAGACTTGATCCAAGACGAAATCAACAGATGAAATGCACCAACAGACTCCCCCTCAGATGTTGATGGAGTCGTTCATCAAGTCTTTGGCAACTTCATGTCTGTACTTCTTTAGTCTTGAACAATCTCTAGGGCTCTTCAATCTTGATTGGTCTTCTTAAGGAACTCTTCCTGGAATTATGTACCCGGATCTTTCTCTGGCTCTAAATTTCATCAGACTCCCCCTATCATCATGCTGGGATCGCCGTCCGGAAATCGTTATCACCATTGAAATCAACTCCTGGCTTTCTCAGTTTAAACTTCTTCTCAGGTTCTGATGTATCTCCTGGCTTTCCGTAGCAACAGGATCAGAAACCTGCACAACTCAAACAATCTATCACAAACAAACACAATTGTGATTCAACTTAATGAATCAACTAATCATTAAAGAATATTCAAGAATTTTTCACATTTAACAATTTATTAAACTTTCCAAAAACTGATTAACCATTTCAAATCACTTTAACCAAACCAACTATTCATCTTGTTTAGCCTTTGAGATTTTGAATTTCAGCTCTCCAACATCAGTTGTCGAAATTCTTTTTGGATTTTTCAAATATGAAACACAAATGCAATAAGATCAATTATAATGCAAAAATGAAATATGTACAAACATATTTTTGTGAGTTCGTGCAAGAGGATCATATCAGCTGCTGACTAAACACAAGCACCGTTAAGCTGTTATTTCATTTTAAGCTTTTAACAGTTCGCGTTGATTGCCGATATATTGATCCACTTAAATTCTCATAAAATGTTCAACCTGTTCGGGATACAGATTTAGTGTTTTAGAACTTAAACATCTACATGTGTCCCACCTCAGTATATACTCCCGTATCCAGACCCCAGTATTCAGTCTTACAGGTGAGTATACCACAGCTGATATCTGTTAAGGGGTTATGTGCGAGGGCCGTGAGAGCTCAGGTCGATACTTCCGTATACGCAGAGAGATGACGGCTTCGACTTTAAGGTGGGTCCCCTTTAGAGGATCTTTTGATTACAACAGCAGCGACTATCAATTTTATTGTTTCATCAGCTTGCTAAGGGCGATGCTATGTTTCAAGCATTTTGCAGAAAGCATTATCCGGGGACTAGGTCAGAACTTCCATTCAGCAGAAGTCCCGGGATAATACCCCAGATATCACTGAGTATAAAGACCTAGTATCTCAGAATACGGGACCCTTCAAACAGGATTTCAGGGGTTACCTATATATCCTGGAGGTGTTCCCCACGTAGACGTAAGTGAAATTTATGTTTATATCCCAAACTGATCTACTAATTCCGTGAAAACCTATCGACACATCTTTAGTGAGACTGCTTAATTGCATTTATACATTACAAATCTTTAGCGTACTGTGCCAGTCTAGCTGATGTACTATCATTTCCTCTTATTCGCACCAAAAACTCATTTTTAATTTTTCAATGTTTTTTACATTTTCAAATTTTCTAATTTTTTTTTTAAATTTTACTCCCCCTAAAATCAAAATATGTTTCAATTTTGATCTTCTGGGAAAATTTGAAACAAACTGTACAAATTTGACAACTTGATGAGAATCGTATCAATTCTCCATCCACATGACGTAAACAATCAGAACTCCCCCTCACAACAAACTATTTTCCCATTATGATTTCAAAACACTTAAGTTTATTTTAATCAAAATGGTTTTTCCGGAAAAATTAGTTTGTTTACCAAACATTTGTAGGTACTGGGGATCAAATCATGTAGTTAACTCAAGTTCAATTTAATGACCTTGATTAACCACTTGTAGGATTAATCTGATTAAAAATCTGAACCACTTGAATCAATCACAAACAAACCTTGTACCTTTTGAATGAATGACGTTATCGAATAAAATTTTAAGAAAGATGCCGATTCATGCTCCACGCTTACCAACCTGGGAGCTCCGGCAAGTCAGGTTTTTCTATTTAAACAGATTCACCCAAGCCTGACGGTCCGTGGGTGATTTCGAATTCTGATTCAACAATGGTGGAAAATTTGCATCATCCATTGTTAAATCTGAATTCTCCTTTTTTACCTCAACCAATGGCTCCTCTGGTTTTGACGAACCAGAATCATTGTGTGACAACCCGAACTTTTGGGAGTAGCGTCTTTCAGTCTTGCGATTCCGATTTCCCCATTATTTATCTTTACACGTTCCTCGCTTTAGTTAACCTATTAAACGATTGTAACTTTAACAAACTTGTTAAACATAAATGTCATGGGGTAGGATTAGAGGTGTATTGGATAATCATTTCATATTTAAAACGTAAACACGTTATTCGTATATTGATAGTCATTGCATGTATTATTAGTCTCTTGGACTCCACTGGGCCGCGAACCCATTCGTATCACACTTCATGACTGTCGGGGTCTCTCTCTCTCGTCTGGCCCACATAGTACATCCGGCCCGAAACCACTATACGTATGGGGACGGGTATTTGGGTTAGGTGATCATTAGAAGGGCAGCCCAAATAGCACTTGTAGCCCACCCCTAAAAACCGTGATTCGATGTGAATGGGCTTAAGCCCAATCCGGTTATAATGTGACCGCCCAAAACAATTGTTCTATTAGGTTGTGTATTAGATTGTTGGTTACCACAAAACTTAAGCCAACCCTAGCTTTCAAATTACATACGGCAGCAGGTCTACCCCCCCCCCCCCCTCGAGGCTTTCTACCTGGATCAAATCATTCGGTCAGTGTAATCACTTACATATTGTCTCCTATGTGATGCTCTTATTTATGTGATCATGTTGTGCTAATTATAATAGTATATCTTATTGCAATAAGTTAGTGATTGGTTGATGATTATGTGATACTTGTGTGGCTGCCATATTGATTAGTTGAAATTGATTAAAATAGTGATGTTATGATATGGAACCTGACATGATGATGATTTATGTGATAGTATATCTTATTGCAATCTGGAGGTATTCAGGGGTTGTATTGGAATCATGTAGGGTTGCGTGAATGTTGGGAAAACATTAACTAACCATTGACTTTAAGTACTATTGTACAGAATGTATGCTAGAATTTGCATGGCTAGGCTATTTGACCTGATGGTGCATGTTAAACACACGAAGGTAGGGTATGATGTGAATATACATATACAATTGATAGAACATGATATGTTGTCAGGCCCTCACGTGATCTAGTTCAGTAACAAACACATGGTTTATCGGCCCAAGGTATGTGTCAGCCCACCACTAAATCGGTCCAATGAAAAGGGTTTGGATGCTTTAACATTGTCGGCCGCTTATCGAAATATTATTTGTTCACATTGATTTGATAAATAGAGAATTGATAAAGTTGCAGATTACATGTGAGACCCATTAAAAGTAGCAGACCCTTTTAATACTTTCTGAATATCATGTGCATCATATAAGTATTACAATTTAATTGGGCCGAACTAAATAGAAAATAGGCTATTAAAATTATAAGTGGTGATTGGAAGTTAGTTATGTTTACGTTGGGTTATAAATTGCAAATTTGGGCATTGGGTTAATGGACCACACTTTGGAGAGTAGGTTACACAAGTGAGTGGGCCGTGGAGCGTATGGGCCGCACGTAGCTGGGCTCGTGCCAGGATGGTTTGGGTCGCACAGGTCACGGCCCACATGCGTCATATGTTGAACTGTGGGCAGATTTGGGCCGCGAGACACTTAAACGCACTCGGGTTGGACCAGCTGTGGTTGGGTCAAATTGTCATTTAAATGCACACAAGTTAGCCGATGATTTTAGTATATGGTGAACTAGAATATGTATTATGGTATGGAAATTTCTATATGAACAGCATGTGAATATTTGAAATGTGTTAAAGGTTCATGGTTTAATACATGCAATAGTTTAAATGACATGAGCGACAAATGCCTTCGTGAGACATAGACTATATTAATAAACATATACGATTTGTACAACTTGATTGATGCTAGTGCACTATTTGTGTAGTATGTAAAAGAGTGTATGACTTTGATGAATGTGAAACTGATTATTACTGATAACCGCACTAGGGTCCGGATGACCAACGAGGAACAAGTAATCTTACGTAATATACCGAGCAAACCAAAGGTGAGTTCACTACATTCGAGCATGCGTCCCAGTGGTTGGGGACAGTCAGTGGGTATTCCCTGGGGGGAATGAGTCTTTGGGTAAAAACGAGTATATTGGTTAATGATCTCACCTATCATCATTTGTAAGTCCCTCATCGGGTATTAGTTAGTAGCGCTACTTAGGTTTGGCACCCTCACCCCGTGCCTGTAGAGGACGGAGGTGAACTAATGACCCAGTCTGGCCCAGTACTAGATAGGAGTACGTGGGAAGGGCAGTCGTGTATTTCAGGAGCCGTCATTGTTCGGAAATGAGATATTAACAATATTACTTGCAGTGGTTGTTGAACGGTTTTACACACAACGGGTAATAAACATTTTCTAAAACTGTGAACTCGCCAGCTTTGTCTGATACGTGTGTTACATGCTCGCAGGTCGTTAGGTATCTTGGAATTGGGAAGCTTGCTATCTGGGAGTGCTGGAGTGGTCATGGATCGAGGCTCTTGGATTATAATACATTTAATACATTGGTTTTAAGCGTTATTACGAAACAATTGCTAAACAACTTATTACATGCTTCCGCTACACAACTTTTGAAAATTAATATTATGTTGGCAACATATTGTGGTAAAATAGTGTCATGACTTATTTTAATATTTATCATTGGTTCAATGTGATTGGTGGCTCGAACTCTGATGCGTGACATGCCTCGCGGAGTTTCCGCAGGTGAAATTTTGGGGGTGTTACAGTTGGTATCAGAGCCACTGGTTATAGTGAACTAGGTTTTAAAACGTTTTGTAAAACCAGACTATAACCGAACAACTTCGAACCTCGATCATGACACTCAGCTCCAGATTGCAAGGTTCGTCTCTCTCTCACTTTATACGTTACTTGCTTAGCAGTCACACACCCTCAACATATATGAACTGAAACAATTAGCACCATAGTGACTTGATAGCGTGACACCACACATCGACTCATGCGAACCATAGACCTGTAATATCATCTGTTGTGTTGTTTGAACGGGGGGAAACTTCGAACGCAAGCTAAGAGGCTCTGAGATGAACATGCAAATCGCCTTATTATTATGGGTGCACACTTAATAATAACGCGGGGTGCATGCAAGTCCCAGTGAGTCTTATCGAGCGTGAGGAGGGTTCTGCCCTACTATGTGTGAACTTGGTAGTACGTAAATATCAGTATGATACTGGACTCTCATCTCGTTTCGATTTCTAAACCAGTTTACTCCCAACTATAGAAACATGAGTGAACGAGGACATGGATGTGGTAACATCACCATGACTCAGGCTGAGTTGAATGACCTAATCAACACCCGCGTGGCTGAGGCTTTAGCAGCCTATCAAGATAGTACGGAATGTACCAAGTATTCTTACCCTCATATTGTGTACACGGCTTTTCAATTCTATTACTTGATTAACGTGACACACAACAGCCTATAGGAGGCATAGCAATGAGTGACTCTTACATGAACACAAATTTTTGAAACACGAACTTTCCACTTCTCATCAAACTTTACGAACCGCGATGTTAACAAACATTACCGGAACACTCATCAGAACGCCTAGCAAACTGTGTAGAGTGTTAGGTGCTTGTGCGAACGTCCCTGAGTTGGATGTGGTAGCGTCGAGTGAAGGGTTATTACTTTCCCCACTTATCTTCATTTGTTTGGACCCAACACACTAACACCCTAAACCTCGAAGTGCGATCACCTCTGCAACGCTCTCGCGACATACCATGTATTACTCAGCCAACTTGCAAGAATGATGAACACGAAGGTAAACGTAGTATCTTACCGACTCCAGCATTTGAACGACCCTAGTTACCGGCAACGAACAACAGCGATTTGACTCCAATCGAATCCTTAACCCCAGGCAGCCACACATGGGAGTCGACTCTTACGAATCAATCGGGACAAAATCGACGACGATTGACTGTAGAGCGGGCTGTGTAACCGCCCGCACTATGAGTAGTGCCTTAGGATGTGGCACAGAATGTGCAAAGATGGACCTTGTTGGTGAAAGGACGCAGGACACCGTTACGAGCAACAATATTAGGGGCAACAGTCGCGGCAACATCAAGGTACTCATGATTGTAGCTTACAGTATGGAAACGAAGGTGACCTCGACAAGGATTGACTGTGTTAAGTCAAGGTGACGACAACCAAGGGAACGACGGTAGTACTGGAAATTCTTGTGACGAAAACAACACTGGAAATGAAGCTCATGGAAGGACATTTAGTATTGGCATAGGCTATGCCAGGCGTAATAGCAACACGATGGCTTGGATGGGTAGCTATTCGTTTCGTCTCTGTTCTGTTTAACCTTGATGCTTCTTGAAACCGAACCTGTTGTGGAATCAGCTGATGACAAGGCAAATGGAACCTCATATGTTGTGGGATGCAAAATCGACCTCGTCGGACAAGTGCTCGACATCGACCTTCCTACTACTACCGTTAATGGTGTTGATGCAGTAGTTAGTGTGGATTGATTATTCAGAGATTGCATAGATAGACCCTGTGAGGAGAACACTTTGTATATCCTTCTCCTTAGTGGAGGATCGTCGTCTATTCTAAAGCGTCAGAGTGGTGCAAGGGTTAGCGCCATTCTAGCTAGGAAGGCCTGGAAGTGTCTACGGAAGGATTATTCCGCTATGCTAGCACCCATCACTGATAATAAAGATAAGGAAAGAGGATAGAGGATTTATCAATTGTTTGTGATTTATTCCAATGAGCTACTCGAAGAACTTTCAGGATTACTTCCAGAACTGTTAGCCAGAATCACATTTTGACCTTGTGCCAGAGGCAGCTCTGGTTATTTTTACTACTTACTGTCTTGCACCAGATGGGTCGCAAGAACTGTCTAATCTACTACAGGAGTTGCTGGACAGATGTTTTGTCGGACCTAGCTCTTTTGATTGGGGAGAATGTTCCTATAACGGCATATCAAACGCAGTGTGGCCATTACGACGTTATATTCCATGACCTTTGGGCTAATCGTTACACCAGCAGCTTTATGGATCACATGAATCGACCGTATTTGTTGATGACGTTCAGAATTATTACCAGGAGAAAGGAACACCAAGGGCGGCATATGTATCCTCTTTTAGCATTTCTGTGGGAGGAGCCATTACGTGCGAAGTCTTATTAAATGTTACATCTAGATTCGAGAGATACATTTTGATCATGTAACCAATGGAGTGGGAATACACATGGATCTCGCTAAGATGCATCTTGTTAGAAACTGATCGATACCAAAGATCCCTTCGAGGATACATGAATTTCTTGGTCACACTAGATACTATCGTAGCTTAACCACAGGATTTTCGAAGGTCGTGCAGCTTAGATCTCTTTAGCACAGCAGGGTGCTGTGTTCGTGAAAGACAAAACAGGAGGGCGTCTTTTCGGCTTTCGAATCTCAACCCTGCAAAGCATTGAGCATCGTCTTTACCCGAGGGTGCGGGTGATCTAGGGGTATACTATGATGGTTCGAATCAGAGTCCCGATTACACATCGATGCAACACGAGAGAGTGATGACTTACGTAATGGAGTTACGAGGAGGAATTGCACGACATGCAATCCGCGGTGGAAACCGTGGTCTTTGGATTTAAGTGGGAAGCATTACTTGGACGGTACCGAATGCACCACTTAGACCGATCACAAGGGCCTCCTGTGTACCCTTGTTTCAAGATAGCTAAACATGTGATGGTAACGCTGGATGGAATTTTTGAATGAATGCGACCGTGAAACCTGGACGTGCACAAGCTTTGCAGCTTGCTATCGACTTTGACATACCTGATCAGACTCGCCTTATTCAAATTGAGGAACTGAGGGAAGAGATTTCTCAAGTTAAACCCATGCGGAGCATGGAGAAGCAACCTTTGGCAGGTCGGACGATACTCGCTACTTCATGGGACGAATGTGAGTCTCACTATACGGCAACCGTAGGGAAATTGTGTTGAGCAAGGTACACCGGCTTCGATATTCTAGTTGTCTGGGTTTTGATGAGAGATATTAGGACCTATAGATCTTGTACTGGTGATCGGGCATGAAGGCCCAACCTAGCTATGTATGAGAATGACGATTGACTTGTGGGAGAGTTGAGGTGAAGTATCAGCAACCAGAAACACCCATATGGAAATGAGAACAGACTGCTATGGATTTTGTCACTAGTCTACTTACAGCTCGAAACAGAAACATTATCACCTGGGTGATCGTTGATGGACCCAAGTTACCAGCACACTTTCTTACAATCAAGGAAACTAGCGAGTCTTCACAGTTGTGGATGTTCCTCTGAGAGAGGCGGCTTTTAGACATGAGGTTCCAACTCCTGTTACCTCTGAATTTGACCTATGCATGATTTATGACAGGCAATACACAACACCATTGGCTCACGTCAGGACCAGAGCATTGCTTATCGTTGTTGGACAAACGATCAGAGAAAACGAACTATCCTGGCACCCAAAGACATGCTGCGAGCATGTGTGTGATTGGCTTTGGTGCAAATTGGAAGGACGCTTACCTTTGGTTGAGTTCTACTGCAGCAGTTACCATTCTAGTATTCAGACAGCTCTATTTGAGGCATTGCATGGACGATAATGCCGATGTCCTTGTTGGACTAACGTGGGTGACAACCTAATCACAGGTCCAGGACTTGTACTTGGAACCTCTGAGAAAAATTGTTTAGATCGGGAATCATATGGCGGTAACACGTGACCGTCAGGAAAGCTGTTAAGCTTAGGAAACGCTGGGAGTTCGCTGAAGGCGAACATGTCATGATTGAAAATCTCACCCTGGGAGGGTGTGGTACACTTCGGGAAGCGCAGCAAGCTTAATTTATGTTGTGTTGGGGCATTCAAACCTCTGGAAAGAATCGGTAGTGTGACCTGCAAATTCGGGTTACCCGACGAATGGGGTAACATGCACAATGTCATTTATGTCTCAATTCCAAGGCAATGTTTGTCCGATGAAATATTAGTGATACCTTTACTAGACAAGTTGAAGTTGTTGGGGGAACCTGTCGAAATCATGGGTCAGGCTGTCAAGATTCATTAACATAGTCGAATTCCAATCGCGAGAGTTCGTGGCACGCAAGACGTGGACCGGAGTTCACGTGAGAACGCAAAGATTTGATAAGGCCCTAGTGTCCTTAATTGTTCGGACGGTTGAATCAACTATTGTTGTCATTGGCGAATTTCGGGACGAAATTCCCTTTTCAAGTTGGGGATGATGTGGTACCCGGAGAAAATCCACAGTCATCCTGATCTAACACCTTGCTGCTTTGGATTACTTGTCTTGGATTTGCATATCAAATTTCGGGACGAAATTTTTTTCAAGTTGGGGATGATGTGACAACCCGAACTTTTGGGAGTAGCGTCTTTCAGTCTTGCGATTCCGATTTCCCCATTATTTATCTTTACACGTTCCTCGCTTTAGTTAACCTATTAAACGATTGTAACTTTAACAAACTTGTTAAACATAAATGTCATGGGGTAGGATTAGAGGTGTATTGGATAATCATTTCATATTTAAAACGTAAACACGTTATTCGTATATTGATAGTCATTGCATGTATTATTAGTCTCTTGGACTCCACTGGGCCGCGAACCCATTCGTATCACACTTCATGACTGTCGGGGTCTCTCTCTCTCGTCTGGCCCACATAGTACATCCGGCCCGAAACCACTATACGTATGGGGACGGGTATTTGGGTTAGGTGATCATTAGAAGGGCAGCCCAAATAGCACTTGTAGCCCACCCCTAAAAACCGTGATTCGATGTGAATGGGCTTAAGCCCAATCCGGTTATAATGTGACCGCCCAAAACAATTGTTCTATTAGGTTGTGTATTAGATTGTTGGTTACCACAAAACTTAAGCCAACCCTAGCTTTCAAATTACATACGGCAGCAGGTCTACCCCCCCCCCCCCCCTCGAGGCTTTCTACCTGGATCAAATCATTCGGTCAGTGTAATCACTTACATATTGTCTCCTATGTGATGCTCTTATTTATGTGATCATGTTGTGCTAATTATAATAGTATATCTTATTGCAATAAGTTAGTGATTGGTTGATGATTATGTGATACTTGTGTGGCTGCCATATTGATTAGTTGAAATTGATTAAAATAGTGATGTTATGATATGGAACCTGACATGATGATGATTTATGTGATAGTATATCTTATTGCAATCTGGAGGTATTCAGGGGTTGTATTGGAATCATGTAGGGTTGCGTGAATGTTGGGAAAACATTAACTAACCATTGACTTTAAGTACTATTGTACAGAATGTATGCTAGAATTTGCATGGCTAGGCTATTTGACCTGATGGTGCATGTTAAACACACGAAGGTAGGGTATGATGTGAATATACATATACAATTGATAGAACATGATATGTTGTCAGGCCCTCACGTGATCTAGTTCAGTAACAAACACATGGTTTATCGGCCCAAGGTATGTGTCAGCCCACCACTAAATCGGTCCAATGAAAAGGGTTTGGATGCTTTAACATTGTCGGCCGCTTATCGAAATATTATTTGTTCACATTGATTTGATAAATAGAGAATTGATAAAGTTGCAGATTACATGTGAGACCCATTAAAAGTAGCAGACCCTTTTAATACTTTCTGAATATCATGTGCATCATATAAGTATTACAATTTAATTGGGCCGAACTAAATAGAAAATAGGCTATTAAAATTATAAGTGGTGATTGGAAGTTGGTTATGTTTACGTTGGGTTATAAATTGCAAATTTGGGCATTGGGTTAATGGACCACACTTTGGAGAGTAGGTTACACAAGTGAGTGGGCCGTGGAGCGTATGGGCCGCACGTAGCTGGGCTCGTGCCAGGATGGTTTGGGTCGCACAGGTCACGGCCCACATGCGTCATATGTTGAACTGTGGGCAGATTTGGGCCGCGAGACACTTAAACGCACTCGGGTTGGACCAGCTGTGGTTGGGTCAAATTGTCATTTAAATGCACACAAGTTAGCCGATGATTTTAGTATATGGTGAACTAGAATATGTATTATGGTATGGAAATTTCTATATGAACAGCATGTGAATATTTGAAATGTGTTAAAGGTTCATGGTTCAATACATGCAATAGTTTAAATGACATGAGCGACAAATGCCTTCGTGAGACATAGACTATATTGATAAACATATACGATTTGTACAACTTGATTGATGCTAGTGCACTATTTGTGTAGTATGTAAAAGAGTGTATGACTTTGATGAATGTGAAACTGATTATTACTGGTAACCGCACTAGGGTCCGGATGACCAACGAGGAACAAGTAATCTTACGTAATATACCGAGCAAACCAAAGGTGAGTTCACTACATTCGAGCATGCGTCCCAGTGGTTGGGGACAGTCAGTGGGTATTCCCTGGGGGGGATGAGTCTTTGGGTAAAAACGAGTATATTGGTTAATGATCTCACCTATCATCATTTGTAAGTCCCTCATCGGGTATTAGTTAGTAGCGCTACTTAGGTTTGGCACCCTCACCCCGTGCCTGTAGAGGACGGAGGTGAACTAATGACCCAGTCTGGCCCAGTACTAGATAGGAGTACGTGGGAAGGGCAGTCGTGTATTTCAGGAGCCGTCATTGTTCGGAAATGAGATATTAACAATATTACTTGCAGTGGTTGTTGAACGGTTTTACACACAACGGGTAATAAACATTTTCTAAAACTGTGAACTCGCCAGCTTTGTCTGATACGTGTGTTACATGCTCGCAGGTCGTTAGGTATCTTGGAATTGGGAAGCTTGCTATCTGGGAGTGCTGGAGTGGTCATGGATCGAGGCTCTTGGATTATAATACATTTAATACATTGGTTTTAAGCGTTATTACGAAACAATTGCTAAACAACTTATTACATGCTTCCGCTACACAACTTTTGAAAATTAATATTATGTTGGCAACATATTGTGGTAAAATAGTGTCATGACTTATTTTAATATTTATCATTGGTTCAATGTGATTGGTGGCTCGAACTCTGATGCGTGACATGCCTCGCGGAGTTTCCGCAGGTGAAATTTTGGGGGTGTTACACATTGCCCGCAGGTGGCTTGTCTGACTTTGACCTGTCAGATTAATCGCCGACCATTTTCTTCTTCCTTTTTTCCTCTTTTGTCCTCAGATTTGTATCTGATGAACTCATCTTGCTTGACTTTGCAGCCGAGGAAGCTGATTCATCAGAACTCTTATTCTTTCCAACGGATGAACCCGAGGACAAAATCTTCTCCAAATACTCTCTAGCTTTCTTTCTCTTCTTCCTCAGTCTGTCTTTTTACCCCTGTGAAAGTTTAACTTTCTTTTCTTGAATTGTCTGTTCTTGAACTTTAGGTTTCAGAACCTTCTGTTCATAGGGCTTGACTTTGACTGGAATTTTTGCCAATTTCTGAGACTTAGCCCTCAATCTTTCATTCGATCTCTTTGGGCAATCTCTGGCAATGTGACCTTTAATTTGACAATTAAAGCATCTTCTTGTCTCAAAATACCGACTCTGGCAGTTAACAGCAATGTGTCCTTGATAGCCGCATCGGTAACACACTCTGTTATCATACCATGGACCACCTTTTTCACACCAAATACTCAGATCATAACATTGTTTGGCTTGGTGGTATTCCTTTCTCAAGTTTGCTGGTTTTGACTTTTCAGCACTGTGGTCCAACCTGCACCACTTATTACCAACACTTTTTGAGTTTTCATTTTTTACTTTTTGTAATTTTTCATTACGATTGGATGATCGATCTGATGAACTTTTATTATCTTTTTGTTTCTGTTCCACTTTCTTCTTCAAAGTACTTTGTTTAGAACATTCACCTTTTTCAGTCGATTGTAGAACAGTTTTCTGAAATTTTTCTTTTAATTTTAAAAACAATTTTTGTTTTTCTAATTTTTCATTTACATCATCAGATTTCTCATCGCAATCTTCAACTTTGACATTGTCAAAGTTTGTGACATCGTCACTTATTGGAACAGAATTGATCGGTTTTGGACAGGGGATATTCAAAAACTCGGATGATGTCACAAAACCTTTTAATTTCTTTTCAAGTTCCTCAATTTTGTTCCTTGAATTCTCAGCTTCACTTTCAAGCCGAGATGTTTTCCCAAAATGAGTCTTGATTGTTTCTTCATTCTCATTCTTCAAATTTTCAAGAACAGATTTTTCATTTTCCAAAACTTTTATCTGTTCTTGGAATTTTGATTCATTTGCTTTCAGATTCTTGTTTTCCAGTTTAATCCAGAAATCCTCATCTTCTGAAGATTTCTTTTTGCTTTCAAGCTCTTTTTCCAACTCTTTGATTTTCTTTTTAGCACATTCACCTTCTTTCTCCAATTTTATAATTTTCTGAAGATGGGAATTGATCAATTTTTGCGTTTCAATGTTGTTTTGACTAAAAACATTTCTCCCATCTTCAAGAATTTTCATTTGATTTTGAAATTCTTTTTCACTTTTTGTTTTTTCAATTTCAAAACCTTTAACTTTCTCTTCAAAAACTTTTTCTGCTTCTTTTAACTTCTTGTTTTCAAATGTCAAACTGTTCAAATTATTTAACAGTTTGTCATTTTTGGCTTTCAACTTCTCACAATTTCCCTGAAACATAAGAATCTGTTTAATATCAGTTTGTTTCTCGTCTTCCAACTTCTTGACTTCCGATGTCAAACTTTCTGCATCTTTCAAGAGTTTGTCATTCTCAGTCTTGAAGCTGTCACATTTGAAACACACTGATGCAGAATTTGAAACTTCATTCTTCACAGATTCTTCAATCATTGACGTTTCATTAATTTCTGCCTTGTATGTTCCTGCACAAACAATTTTAACAAAGTCAAGAGGTTTTAAATTTTCATCAATATAACATCCTCTTTTGTAATCTTACTTCATGTTTTGTTTTGCACCAAAACATATACAAATTCTTTTATTAATCTCAGTAATTACATCCAAATTGATTTTATCCAGATTTCCCAGATTCAGTTTATCTAGATTCTCATTGATTTTATTCATCAATATTTTCTTCTTTTCAAAATTTTCATAATGACGCTTTTGAAGTTTACTGATGAAATCAGATGGATGTAATTTCGAGAATTTAGGCTTTTGTTTTAATTTCTTTAGAACATCATCCCATTCGGCAGGTAAAGCAGCTTCCAACTTTGATATCTTTTCAGTATCCGTCAAATTTATTCCAAACGATTTTAACTTGTCCATCAAGTAATCAAATCTTTTTTCCATCTCTTTCAAGCTTTCATTCTGTTGACAAGCAAAGTTTTTAAGTCTAAGAATCCAAATTCTCTTATCATCTTGATCATACAGACTTGTACGATGCCTTCCAAATCTATTTAAACTTTCAACAAACTTATTCTCTTCTTCATCAAACATTTCGATCTCACTTTCTTTGTTAAGTGACTTGATTCAAAAATTTGTTTTTCGCTCAAAGCTCACACAATTTCAATTTTCACAAAGCCCGCCAACAAGTAACCGCTTATTGTGATTGGGCCACTAAATTAAATGTGTAAGTGGGGCGGTGTACCTTGGGCTACTAAATCACATCTCTTGCAAACAAAATCAATCAGCTGCCAACAATTATCAAAGATTGTGATTGGGCCCTTATAGTATAGTGGGTCGGTGACAATTAAACAATGATTGGGTCACAAAGCCTAGTGGGTCGGTGACATCTTTGTACAATCAAAAACAATTAACCACACTCAATCGTGATTGGGCCACTTATGTTTAATGGGGGCGGTGAACATGGGCTGGCAATTAACCACACTCAATCATGTGAAGAAGATGACAAAAGAGCGAACCCACTATTCTGACATTTGAAGCAGACCCTATTTGACAAATGAGCGAATCTGTTGAACACTTATAAGCGAACCACAATAGTTACCCTATGAGCGAACCAGATCAATACCCAATAAGCGGACCTGATAACCACCCTAAGAGCGAACCACTTAGAAGTAACCACAAGCGAACCTGATGAGCGAACCTCCAATAAACCTGTGCTTATGAGCGAATCTCAAGAGCGAACCAGCCAAATGATGAAATTTCGAGCGGACCTAATGAGCGAACCTCATAACTGTCATAAAAGCGAATCTACTTTACGAGCACTTTTTGGTCACTTTTAAGCTGAAATTGAGCCTAATCTTCTCAAGGGTTTGTTATTACTTAGTTTTACACCTTATGGCAAATTTTCAATCCATTTTTTCCGGCAAACTCCCTGAACTGATGAAAGAAGGTGTAGAAATCAGAATTTTGAGCAAAAATCGAGCTAAATGGTAAGAACTCTTCCTCCTGAGCTCTGATACCACTTGTAGGAACGTTTGACGACCTGACGAGTCGATCAGAAGAGTGCTTAGACTGAATCAGAGGCGGAATTCATTGATTCGGTCTTCGTATAGCTTGATTTCACTATTTAACGTCTCGTTTATTGATCTATTGACAAAATACAAGCTCTGGAGACAAAATGGCAGGGCTTCGCCGTACCTTAAAAGACCATCACCTTCTCTACTAGATCCACTCACGTGTCCCCTATATATAGTCATGGTGGGTTCGCTTATATGGACATGTCCGTATAAGCGGACCTGACGAATAAGCGGACCTACCATGTCCGTATAAGCGGACCTGACACAAAAGCGGACCTCCTATGTCCGTATAAGCGGACCTCCTATCATATGACCATATAAGCGGACCTAGCACACTAAACACATATAATTTCCTGATTTCTCGAACAATGAACCCTAAAATAACATTCTAAGACAAAGACTTAATCCAAGACGAAATGAACAGATCAAATGCACCAACACTTCTTCAGAAAAACTTTGACCATTCGGAAGATTCAATGCAATTTGCATTGTATCACATAACCATTTCCAATTTTTGAGCTTTGGGACTGATAACTTGAGGTTGAACTCTTCGGATTAACACTTGGATATGAAGAACATCCACTACTGTTGTTAGGGCTTTGATTAACTGATCCGGATGAATTTTCAGCACTAAAAGCAGTTTGAACCTTTGCACTTAATTCAACATCTTGAACACTTCTGATGCGTGTTAGTGTATATATGTTTTAGGTGTATATTTTAAGCCCTTTTTACACTTTTGGCCAAGTTTTAAATTTATAAAACACGATATTTACTAACACTAAGCACACATATGGGCAAGTGCACCCATCGGGGACGTAGTATAGTGTTGGTAAGATACCGAGGTCGTCCAAGGATACAAGAGCTTTTTGTACCGGTTTATCCTCAACGTCTAATCAAATCAAAATGTTAGAAAAAGATTTTAAACTAAGAAAATAAAACTAACTAAAATGCTGAAAAATAAAATAAAAATAAAAACAGATAGACAAGACGAATCACTTGGATCCGACTCGTGTGTTAGTGTAACCTTTGATTACTTTCGCACTTTTGCACTTATTTAAGAGATATCTTAGTTATTGTAGTAGGCCCCTCTTTTGAAGGTGACGTTACCCTCAACCCAGTAGTTTGAGTCAGCAAGGATACAATCCTAAAGGGTCGGATTATTGAAAGATAATTAATTAAGTTATTAATGCATAATGTGGTAGGCCCCTCTTTTGAAGGTGAAGTTACCCTCAGCTAAGTAGTCTGAGTCAGCAGGGATACAGTCCTAAGTAGCTAGGTTAAAGTTTTGATAGTAGTTTAACTTATGAGGGGATCAAAGAGTTTGGACCCCCGCCATCCAATACCTTTGGGTATTGAAGGAGGTCCTACTAAATTTGACCCAGATCCCTTGCTGGATCTCTAAACGCTGAACAATGGCAAGACTCTTACCAAACCGTTCCCTTAACCCCCGACCAGGTAGCCAACATACCTCCATATAGACCGTGGAGATATGAATGGTGAAAATCTTTTGTTTTATATAGACAGTAAAATAATGCCAAGACACCACGGACAAACGATAAGGAAGAATCACCTTCAACATAAGAAACTAGTAATTTAAGTCATTAATACTAAACCAATTAAAAAGTGCAAAAGATTAAAAATAAAAAGTATTATACTAAACACTTGTCTTCACCAAGTGATATAAGAGACTTAGGCAAACATGGCCTTTGATTGTTAAGAACTCTTACGATCAATCTTGGATCCCGAGACGACTCACACACTCTATGATGGACAATGGATGATGGTGGTGGATGATGGTGTTATGGTGGTGGTGGGTGGTGGGTGAAATGTGAGAGAGGTGGTGTGCCAAGGGATGAGTTGAAATGGCTCCAAGCACTCCTATTTATAGGCTGAAAAAAAGCCTGGGCACGGCCCCGTGCCCGCTGGGCATGGCCCCGTGTCCGTCTGACACTCTCTCTCTTCATTAATTGTAATTCGCAATTACAATAAATGCGCCTGCAGCAACCTGACCACGCCCCCGTGTCCGCTGGGCACGGCCCCGTGGTGGGCAATAGAAGCTTCTATAGGTTTGTCTTTTCTGCTGCTTCTTGGGCACGGCCCCGTGCTCGCTGAGCACGAGGCGTGTTCAGTCTTCTGGCTTCTCTGTTTTGCTTGGGGAGATGCTGTTGAGGGGTCGGGCGTATCACTTTTGTTCCTTTTCTTGTATTTTTGTTAGATTTTGCTGTCTTTTTGTTTCTTTTGTTATTTTGAGCTCATTTAATCCTGAAAACACAAAAGGAAGATAAAAGCATACTTTTTCCAACATTAGTACTAAAAAAGGGTTAGTTTTAAGCCACAATTGATGTAATTTATATGTTGCATTTTGTGCACATCAAATACCCCCACACTTGAATCTTTGCTTGTCCTCAAGAAAAACTCTTTATAATGTGGCTTTATTCACTCCCAAATGGAATGGGTAGAAGAGAAGGTTTTTGGGCTTGTCATAGAGTGTCGGGAATTCCAAGATTATTTCGGTTTTATTTTTATTTATTTACAATCCTATTCGTCATGATTTATTAAAAACATTTCATAAGATAAATTATTTATTAGGGCATAACATACCTGTTTAAAATTCCATTTATTTACAAGTTCACATACCTCACGGGGGAATCACTCAACACTCGGCCGAAGGTGTATTTTTAGTGAATCACTCGAGAGCGGCATGGAACTTACTCCTACCATAAGCTTGCCAAGCAATCAATTCTCCTTTTTAACTATATACTTTTGTAAATATCAAGAGGACTTTTTGGGTGAAGGTTAGGCTTGGGCTAAAGGTGGGTGGTTAGGTTAGTGGTTTGTAAAAAGGGCGAAAGGCGTAACAAACGTCGGTTTTTGAAAGACTTTTTATTTTTCACATTTTTATTTTATTTTGATGAACCACTTGTTTCAAACAAGGTTATTTTTTTGATGAACTTGTTTGTTTATTTGGTTTCATCAAAATATACAACTGTTTTTTTTTTTTTTTTTGAATAAAGTCATTAGAAAACCGAACGTTGTTACTAAAATAAAGGGTTAAAAATAAAAAGGTTTAGGTGGATAAAAAGGGTGATGGTTTTTTGGGTTAAGAAATGAAAAGGTTTAGGCTCAAAGGGGTTAACTAAGGGGATTTTGGGTAGGTGGTAAAAAAAAATGAAAAATAATGGTGTAGAAAGAAAAAGGGGTAGTCCTAATGCCTCCATCATTTACTTACTTGGGTTTAAGTTGGTAAGGACCAGGAATGTATTGTTGTGGCAAGTTCTAGAGTCGTACGAACCAAGCGGCTATTCACACAAGAAACGAAAAATGAGCATTTAGTGTAAAGATATATATTTTGTATGCTCGTTAAAGGCTCAAAACTCACTTTTGTGGGAAAGGGTTTTTTATGTGATCAAGTATATATAATCAAATTTTAACTAAGTTTGTCATGCCTTTTCATAATTTTCTTATGTTGGTTCTTTTTATCACGACAAAATCGGTTGTAAACTTGTAAAAATATAACCTTGTTAAGACTTGAATTCCCAACTTAAACTTAGACAAGTAGAAAAAAATGAAAATTTTTGGAAAAAATTTGGGGTGATTAGCGGTTCCAATAGAGTTTTGTGTAAGGCTTGTTATTAGGACTTGCAAAATTCAAGGTTTTAGCATCCCCCCACACTTAAATTACACATTGTCCTCAATGTGTCCCAAAAATAAGTTTTTAGGTTGATTGAATGTGTAAAATGGTGTTAGAAGCAAAATTTTATGTTACTGGCAGTCTGGACACGGCCCCGTGTTGGTTGGACACGGCCCCGTGTTCAGGTGCCAGTAACGAAAACTTACAGAAGTTGAACACAGGGGCGTGTTGGCTGGGCACGACCCCGTGTTTGGTAAAAATCTGCAGAAAACTTTAAACAAACAGCAGGTCTGGGAGGTGGGCACGGGGGCGTGTCGGCCGGACACGACCCCGTGTGGACAGTCTGCAAGGCTGAAAAACAGGTTTCTTTCTCCGGTTTTCCTGTCCTGGCTTTAGTAGCACTAATGTTTAGCACTCTAAGCCTCGTTTGTACCTGTTTTATCCGTAAATACCACACCAAACAATACCAAACGTCCTAAATTACCAAATCAAACATCCAAACCATCAAGTTAAAAGTAAAAACAAAAGCAGCAAATAAAAATAAGTTAGGGAAAGTAAATTGTTCAACACTTCGGCACGCAGGCCGGAAATTGTTTGATAGAAACGGAAATTAACCTGTGGGCTCACCAACCGTCCACTCCTACTCCTTCTTCACCCTCCTAGTCCATGTCTTCATCACTGTCATCACCTCCTCCCCCATGACCTGCCATATACTCCCGGATGCTCCCGATGTCGTCTTGGATATCGGTGATGTTTCTCTCAATGGCTTCGACCCGGTGGTATGTGTTGTTGGCAAGGTTGTAGGTGTTCCTGGTGCACATAAGGTTTTCCTACAAAAGATCATGTAAACTTTGAAAGTTAGGAAAACCACCTCCTTGTGAGGAGGACTACCCCGGATCACCGTGGGGTTGGTACTGGTATTGGGGAGGTGGAGCGTGAAGGACTAGCGCCTCTTGCGGGTTCCATGCATGACCTTGCATCCTCTGAAAGCTTACCCATCCGTCTTCCACCTCATAGATTAGGTTTATGTCACGGCAAATGTGTACATCGACCCGTCCCGACCATGGGCTTCTTTCAAAAGACCTAGGAATGTGTGAGAAGTGCTTGAAGAGGCGGTACACCCATCCCCCGTAGAAGATAGGGGTTGGTGCATGAGCAAGCCGGTTCAGATGCATGTTCCGGAGTAGGAGGAATGGAACATCAAGGGGTCTTCGGCTGTGGATGCAGTGAAGGACTACCAAATCTCTTAACCCAACAACGCCGCTGCTGTCATGTCTTTGACTAAGAGAGTAAGTGAGGAGCATATGAATGTAGCGATAAAGCGGATCCCTCAGCTTAGTACTCTTAGTGCTGCTCGGATTGTAAAACCCATCACCAATCTGAGCCCATGCGGCTTGGCGTTCATTTTCATCCAGTTCTCGCATTCCCCCGGTGTTTTCCTCATTTCCCGAATCCTCCTCCGTATACAGTCCCACTATTGCCCCAAATTGCGCCATAGAGATCGAGTACCTCATCCCACCACATCGAAATGCAACCCCCTCATTGTCAAAAGGGTCACACCTTGAAGTGAAGGTGGAAGTACTGTAGAACTCCAAAGTGCATTGATGTACCGATCGAAGTCGAGTGGTTAGGGCAACCCTTAGTGGTCTGGTAACAAGGTTGTTGAACCGGTCAAGTTGGTTCACCATGGTCAAGAGATCCGTGCATGCTTGCCTTGGGTATTCTTCGGGTCTTGTTTGAAGTATGTCATATCTGGCCCTAGCATCGAGCTCATTTGCGTTGAATCTTGTGAACTTTGCCGACATCTGAAAGAATGCACCAAAAGTTAGCATGAAACAGTGAGGTTTTCGGAAAAAAAACTGGAAACAGTTAGCTGGACACGGCCCCGTGCTCAGCGGGCACGACCCCGTGTCCAGGCGTCTGTTACTCAAAAACTTCATTTTTCGACCAGGTCCCTAAAATCTGAAAATTTTTTGCCAAGTAGGTGTGGTTTTCCCCGAAAATGAAACCCCAAGTGCCGTTTTTCCCAAATCAAACCGTTTACCCCTTCAATTTTATCTTTTTCGGTTCAAAAACAAGGGTTTGAGGTTTTTGTGAGAAATTGGGCAAATCTATCAACAATACAAGTGTATTTACTTCCCATTACACTATCTAAACTAATGCTAACAGATTTTTGCAAAAATTTGAGGTTTGATCCGGATGAACTTCAAGAACCCTAGATTTTCCCCAAATTTTTGATGTTTTAACTACATGCAAGTAACTAATCTAACTACTAATGATGATAGAATCATACCTTGATGTTGTTAGAATGA
Organism: Helianthus annuus; assembly: GCF_002127325.2. Taxonomy (NCBI): domain Eukaryota; kingdom Viridiplantae; phylum Streptophyta; class Magnoliopsida; order Asterales; family Asteraceae; genus Helianthus; species Helianthus annuus. The sequence continues at coordinate 72,717,575 of NC_035449.2, forward strand.
TAGGAGACGTCAAAAATCTGTGGAAAATCGCCTGGACCAGAGCATTTTTTGGGGAAACGGGACGTGTGGAATGGTGTAACTGTTGTGAAAAGAGGGTTTTATCCCGACAGTTGCGCGGACACGGCCCCGTGCCGAGCAAAGTTTTGAAAAAACATATTTTTTTTAAGTGCACGTGTGAGAGCCCTGTTTTCCCAAAAACTTGGTTCGAAGACTTACCGTTTTCGATGTTTTACCCGCTTGTTCATAACTTACCAGGTATGATGTTGATGCCTTTATTCATCAACCGTTTGGAGTGAGATTTCTTCCTCTTCATCCTCAATGGATCCTTGATAGAGTTTCAGCCGTTGGCCATTGACTTTGAATGGAATTCCATTCCGAGATTTAATTTCTACTGCATCGTGAGGAAAAATATGGGTGACGGAAAAAGGTCCTGACCACCTAGATTTTAGTTTACCCGGAAATAATCGAAGTCGTGAATTAAACAATAGAACTAGATCCCCTACTAGAAATTCATTAGGTTTAATGTATTTGTCGTGTAAATTTTTCATTCTCTCCTTATAAATTTCCGAGTTAGAGTATGCATAATTCCTTAGCTCGTCTAATTCATTTATTTGACAAAATCGTTTTTTACCTGCAATTTCTAAATCTAGGTTTACATTTTTTATTGCCCCGTAGGCTTTGTGAGCTATTTCTACCGGCAAATGACAACTTTTTCCATAGAGGCGCTTATATGGGGTTGTGCCTATAGTGGTTTTATAAGCAGTTCGAAAAGCCCATAAAGTAGCATCTAATTTATCGGCCCATTCCTTTTTATTTATCCCTACGGTTTTTTCTAGTATTCGTTTTAAACCTCTATTAGTCACTTCGTCTTGTCCATTTGTTTGAGGGTGATATGCTGTTGAGACCCGATGATAGACCCCATATCTTGTTAAAAATTTTTCGAGTTGATGATTGCAAAAATGGGTACCTCTATCACTTATTAATGCTTTAGGTGTTCCAAAACGAGAGAATAATTTTTTCAGAAATTTTACCACAACTCTTCCATCATTTGTTGGAAGTGCTTCGGCCTCGGCCCATTTAGACATGTAATCAACTGCCACAAGTATATATTTGTTTCCTTTTGACGGTGGGAAAGGTCCCATGAAATCGAGTCCCCACACATCAAAAATTTCACAAACGAGAATGCCATTTTGTGGCATTTCATTTTTGGAAGAAATATTACATGTTCTTTGGTAAGCATCACATGTCTTGACAAGATTTTTCGCATCTTTGTAAATGGTCGGCCAATAAAATCCTGAATCAAATAGCTTTCGTGCGGTACTAGCGGCACCATGATGTCCTCCATATGGACCTTCATGACAATGGCGGAGAATCCTTCTTGCTTCATTCCCATGTACGCACCTTCGGATGAGTTGGTCGGCACATACTTTGAAAAGATAAGGGTCTTCCCAAAAGTAATGCTTTACATCAGTAAAGAACTTCTTTCTTTGGTGATGTGGCCATCCTTTGGTGACTATACCGCTAGCTAAGTAATTAGCATAGTCGGCATACCATGATTCTTGTCTATATTCCACCATTTCCAGGGACTCTGTTGGGAATTTTTCATTGATTTGCTCGTCCCTGGTTGCCTCCAAAGCTGGGTCTTCTAGGCGCGAAAGATGATCTGCTGCGGTGTTTTCTGCTCCTCTTTTGTCTTTGATTTCAATATCAAATTCTTGGAGGAGTAGAATCCACCTGATCAAACGGGGTTTGCCGTCTTGTTTCTTGAAGAGGTATCGGATAGCTGCATGATCTGTATAGACTACAGTTTTAGAAAGAACAAGGTAAGAACGAAATTTATCAAAAGCAAATACCACAGCTAGTAATTCTTTTTCAGTAGTTGTGTAATTTTCTTGTGCATCATTAAGTGTTTTACTAGCATAATAAATTGGGTGAAAATGCTTTTCTTTTCTCTGTCCCAAGACAGCTCCAACGGCAAAGTCACTTGCATCACACATGATTTCGAAAGGTAGTTTCCAATCGGGCGCTATCATGATAGGTGCATTGACTAGCATTTCCTTGAGGGTTAGAAATGCTTGATTGCAATCCTTGTCAAAGATGAAAGGCGCATCTTTTTCAAGTAATTTTGTTAGAGGTCTTGAAATTTTTGAAAAGTCTTTGATAAACCGTCCATAAAATCCGGCATGCCCTAAGAAACTTCTGATTGCTCTAACGGAGGAGGGTGGAGGTAATCGAGAAATTGTGTCAATTTTTGCTCGATCAACTTCCATTCCTTCGCCCGAGATCTTGTGACCGAGTACTATTCCCTCTGTTACCATGAAATGGCATTTTCCCAGTTAAGGGCGAGGTTAGTTTCCTCACATCAGGATAGCATTCGTTCGAAGTTATCGAGGCATTGGTCGTATGAATCTCCAAAGATAGAAAAGTCGTCCATGAAGACTTCCATTGTCTTTTCTATCATATCATGGAAATTGGCCACCATGCAACGTTGGAATGTTGCAGGTGCATTACATAGACCAAATGGCATGCGTCGATAAGCAAAAGTTCCGTAGGGGCATGTGAAAGTTGTCTTTTCTTGGTCTTCAGGTTTGGAATTTGAAAGTAACCTGAAAAACCATCCAAGAAACAGTAAAATTTATGACCGGATAGTCGTTCTAACATTTGATCAATGAAAGGTAAAGGAAAGTGGTCTTTTCTTGTTGCTTCATTTAATCGTCTATAATCTATACATACTCTCCATCCTATGACGGTTCTCGTTGGTATTAATTCATTATTTTCACTAGTTATTACCGTCATACCTCCTTTCTTTGGAACTACTTGGACGGGACTTACCCATTGACTATCTGAGATTGGATAAATAAGTCCGGCGTCAAGGAGTTTGATGACCTCATTTTTAACCACTTCTTGGACATTTGGATTTACTCTTCTTTGTGGTTGCATTACTGATTTGTAGTCATCATTCATTAAAATTTTGTGCATGCACATGGAAGGGCTTATTCCTTTTATATCTACAAGCTTCCAAGCGATCGCATTTTTGTGTTTTTTCAAAAGTCTAATCAATTTTTCTTTTTCTACACTATTTAATTTAGACGAAATAATTACAGGTGATTTACCATCTTTGTCTAGAAAAGCATATTCCAAACCTTTTGGAAGTTCATTGAGCTCAAGGGGTGGGTCTTTAGGAGACTCCTTATTTTGGGGCTCATCTAGATCAAGAACCTTAAAGGTTTGTTCTATGGCGACCTCTTCTTCAACAAAGTGGTCAATCTTTTCACTTATATCGGGTGGCTCATCTTCATCTTCAATTAGGGGGTCATTATTACCAAAAGGATATTTCATTGAACGCTCAAGATCTATGCTCCTTTTGAATGCCCCTAATTGAAGAGGTAGATTATTAGACTTCCGGTTTTTCAAAGCTTCATGAGTTTTTACAAAAGGTCTTCCCACACTAGAGGAGCGTCATCGAGGATGACAAAGTCGGTTGGAATAACCAATTGATTTGTTTGAACCAGGATATCCTCAACTATACCGATTGATTTTATTACTTTCCGATTGGATAGAAAAATGGGTATTTGAAGTGGAGCAAAATCACTAATACTTAATTTTTCGAAAATGTAATTAGGCATTATGTTAACACAAAGATCTTTATCAATGGTGACGTTACTAATAAATGAATTTTGAAAAAAACATGGAACCGGTGTAATGTTAATTTCAAAAGGGTCTTCGTTTATTAGTGAAGTTTGATCATTAGTTAACTTAACACTTACCATTTCTCCAATTTTAGTGCTAGTGTTTAGCTCTTTTAAAAACTTAGCATGAGTTGACACTAAACAATGATTTTCAAAAGAAGGTGATAAGAGATTAATTTCTTCAAAATTAGACTCTTCTTGAATTTTAACGTTATCGACCTCACCTTTTTCGTTGTTTAAGTCATGTGTCAGTTTTTCACTTATTTGTTCTTCCATTTTTAACTCTTCAACTATCGTTTCTTTATTTAATTCTTCTCTTGCGCGGGACTCCTCTTCCCTTGCGCGAGATTCTTTTATGTAACGTTCGATAGTTTTAAGTTTTTCTATTATCCTATCGGCCACTTCAGTGATAGAGAAAGGATTGGGATCCTCAAAGCTTGAATCCAGTTGTTCGATCCTTGGTTCCTCATAGTACCCATATGAAGTAGATGGTTCGTACCATTGTTCTTCATTGTAACCATATGATGGATAAGGGTCGTAATTTTGTTCTTCATAATACTCATATGAGGTGGGTTGTTCACACCATGGTTCCTCATAATAAGTGTATGAAGGTGGTGGTTCATATCTTGATTCCTCAAAGTATGAGTATGAAGGCTCATACCTTGGTTCATCAAAATATCAGTATGAGGGGTAAGGTTCATACCTTTGGTCTTCATAGGATGTGTATGAAGTCGATGGCTCGTACCTGGGCTCCTCATAATAGTTGTATGAATTGGATGGTTGAAATAAGTTACAATATTGTACCGAGTGCGGGTTTCTACAATTAGTGCAATAGTCTCTCATATAATCATCCTCCTCATAGGTGTAGTTGTAGCCTCCTGAGTATTGATCCATAGGAACCACTCAACAGACCACAACTGAGTCTCAGGACCAGAAAACAGAAAATAAAGACGGAAACAGAAGCTGGACACTGCCCCGTGTTTAGTGAGCACGGCCCCGTGTTCAGGGTTTGTATCTGGGCATTTAAATTAAAGTTACTGGTCTCGTTGAGCATGGGGGCGTGTTCAGTGAGCACGGCCCCGTGTTCAGACTCTGTATCTGGGTATCTAACTCAAAATATGCAGCACGGCCCCGTGTTCAGTGAACACGGCCCCGTGTTCAGGCTACTGTAAATGCAAACTAAGCTAAAATGCAGAAAAATGTGCGCGCGTTTTAAAAAGGTTTTGAAAAACAGATTAGGCCGTCGATTTTAAGCTTTCTTAAAATCCTTGTGTCCCCGGCAACGGCGCCAAAAACTTGATGCGTGTTAGTGTATATATGTTTTAGGGGTATATTTTAAGCCCTTTTTACACTTTTAGCCAAGTTTTAAATTTATAAAACACGATATTTACTAACACTAAGCACACATATGTGCAAGTGCACCCATCGTGGACGTAGTATAGTGTTGGTAAGATACCGAGGTCATCCATGGACACAAGAGCTTTTAGTATCGGTTTATCCTCAACGTCTAAGCAAATCAAAATGTTAGAAAAAGATTTTAAACTAAGAAAATAAAACTAACTAAAATGCTGAAAAATAAAATAAAAATAAAAACAGATAGACAAGATGAATCACTTGGATCCGACTCGTGTGTTAGTGTAACCTTTGATTACTTTCGCACTTTTGCACTTATTTAAGAGATTATCTTAGTTATTGTAGTAGGCCCCTCTTTTGAAGGTGACGTTGCCCTCAACCCAGTAGTTTGAGTCAGCAAGGATACAATCCTAAAGGGTCGGATTATTGAAAGATAATTAATTAAGTTATTAATGCATAATGTGGTAGGCCCCTCTTTTGAAGGTGACGTTACCCTCAGTAGTCTGAGTCAGCAGGGATACAGTCCTAAGTAGCTGGGTTAAAGTTTTAATAGTAGTTTAACTTATGAGGGGATCAAAGAGTTTGGACCCCCGCCATCCAATACCTTTGGGTATTGAAGGAGGTCCTACTAAATTTGACCCAGGTCCCTTGCAGGATCTCTAAACGTTAAACAATGGTAAGACTCTTACCAAACCGTTCCCTTAACCCCCGACCAGGTAGCCAACATACCTCCATATAGACCGTGGAGATATGAATGGTGAAAATCTTTTATTTTATATAGACAGTAAAATAATGCCAAGACACCACGGACAAACGATAAGGAAGAATCACGTTCAACATAAGAAGCTAGTAATTAAAGTCATTAATACAAAACCAATTAAAAAGTGCAAAAGATTAAAAAGAAAAAGTATTATACTAAACACTTGTCTTCACCAAGTGATGTAAGAGACTTAGGCAAACATGGCCTTTGATTGTCAAGAACTCTTACGATCAATCTTGGATCCCGAGAAGACTCACACACTCTATGATGGACAATGGATGATGGTGGTGGATGATGGTGTTATGGTGGTGGTGGGTGGTGGGTGAAGTGTGAGAGAGGTGGTTTGCCAAGAGATGAGTTGAAATGGCTCCAAGCACTCCTATTTATAGGCTGAACAGAAGCCTGGGCCCGGCCCCGTGCCCGCTGGGCACGACCCTGTGTCCGTCTGACACTCTCTCTCTTCATTAATTGTAATTTGCAATTACAATAAATGCGCCTGCATCAACCTGACCACGCCCCCGTGTCCGCTGGGCATGGCCTCGTGGTGGGCAATAGAAGCTTCTATAGGTTTGTCTTTTCTGCTGCTTCTTGGGCACGGCCCCGTGCTCGCTGAGCACGGGGCGTGTTCAGTCTTCTGGCTTCTCTGTTTTGCTTGGGGAGATGCTGTTGAGGGGTCGGGCATATCACTTTTGTTCCTTTTCTTGTATTTTTGTTAGATTTTGCTGTCTTTTTGCTTCTTTTGTTATTTTGAGCTCATTTAATCCTGAAAACACAAAAGGAAGACAAAAGCATACTTTTTCCAACATTAGTACTAAAAAAGGATTAGTTTTAAGCCACAATTGATGTAATTTATATGTTGCATTTTGTGCACATCACCTTCCTTTGTAATACATCTTGATGTCTTGTTGACCACTCGGATTATTCATCCTAGCAATCTTTTGCTGCTCAAGATCTTGTCCTTCAATCTTTTCATTGAACTGAGAAATTGTTAAACCATCATATTCTCCAGTGTTCTTTAATATCATCAAAAATGTACCCCATTCTTTCTTTGGTAAAGCATTAGCCAATTTGTCAACCCATTCTTCTCGTTCTTTGTTGATATCTAACAAAGTCATTGAACGAACTAAATGACAATATCTGTCAATCAATTTCTTTGTACCTGCACCCGGTAAACTCGTAAACAGATCAAATTCTTTCTTTAATAGTGCTTTCTTGTTCCTGATCATCTTCTCACTTCCCTCAAACTTAACACGAAGTGCATCCCAAATCGAACGTGACGTGTTATCATGTTGAAGTAAAATGAATATGTCTTCTTTCACAGCTTGCTGTAGCAGACAAATCATCATCTTTTCTGCTTTGTACATATCTCATTCTTTATTTGACAACTCGGAATTGCTTTGATAACTCCCAAATCAGTACGAGGTCTAACATACTTCTTCTCAATACATTCCCATGATCTCAAATGATTTGCTTGAACCCAATTCTCAAACCTATCTTTCCAACCATAATACTCCTCAATTCCCATTAGCTTCGGGGGTTTTTGTAAAGTTCAAGTCTCATTTTACATGTTCATGCTTTGAGCAATGGTAGCTGGAGTAGTTGGGGCTGTAGCAAAGGCGTTATAGAATTCCTCTTCCATGATTCGGCAAATTTTTCACAATGTCATACACTTTCAAGCGAAATCAACCTGAAAATCCACACTCAAACGAAATGATGAGTTCAAACGAAATACCAAATCACACGAAATGAACTTTTTGATGCGAAATAGACTTTCGTACGAAATAGGTATACACGAAATACCCTTTTTCACACGAAATACTTAATTCCGTGCGAAATGACAAGCTAAAAGATGATTTCGTGCGAAATCAACCAACTTTCACACAAAATACTGATTTCGTGCGAAATAACTACAATTTCAAGCGAAATGAACAACAAATGTGATTTCGTACGAAATCAAACCTCTATTTCGTGCGAAATACTGCTGATGTCATCATCTCGAACTGATTTTTGTCAAATTGAACAAGTTTTAAGCTGTTTTAAGATCTGAAACTTTCTAGGGTTTGTTAAAACACTAATGCGCGTATAATGTGTGAAATTCAAGTCATTTCAACAGTGAAAACTTGTAAATTTTGAAAAGAAGGTGTAGAAATCAGAAATTTTGAACTGAACTGGTATGAACTCTTCCTCCTGTGCTCTGATACCACTTGTAGGATTGTTTGCAGACCCGAACGAGTCGTTCAGAAGAGTTTTTGCTCAATACGAACGGCGAAAACAGACGTATCAAGGTAATTCAGCTTGCACTTCACTTTAAATGTCTTGTTTATTGATTTGAAAAAGATTTACAGCGAGTCGACACTTCGGCAGTAGTTTGGTACTCAAGCCGGAAAGTTACAAATGACAAGGCACCTTGGGTATTTATAGGGATGGTGTTTTCGCACGGAATAGCACAAACGAAATCAGTTTCACGCGAAATTAGTGATTTCGTGCCAAGATTTGATTTCGTGCGAAATAGCAATTTGCTATTTCGTGCGAAATACCCTATATCATATATTTGACAATTTTCTCGTACTATGTGCCCTGATCTATCTAATACAATACAAGACTCGATAAAAGACAAAGTCGACAGACGTATGCACCAACATATGTTGATTCCTTGTTAATTACTAATCATTTTAATGGCTCCTATGCAGTTAAAGGTGAGAAGTTAATTGAATATCTCGATATTCTCAAAAAATTAGCAAGATATTTCGATGTTTTTACACTTGAACAGGTACCAAGAGAAGATAATGCTGAAGCAGATGCCTTGGCAAATCTGGGATCATCGGTCAGGATACCAGAAGGGACCTAAATACCAATATCGCATATCTTGTATCGCGCAACGAATCCTCAGGATAAGGAAGTAGTTAGTATTCAGGATCCTGGAGCTGAATATCCTGAAGAGGATCCTAAATCCTCGACGGCTCCAATCATAAGATATCTCAAGGAAGGTCACATCCCGAACAATGAGAATCCTAAGGCCTTTAGAATGAAGGTATCACGATTCACGATTATAAATAATGTTTTGTACAAGAAATCTCTTGCAGGACCATATTTGAGATGCTTGGAAGATCCTGAAGCCAAAGAAGTACTTCAGGATATACATGAAGGGGATTGTGGTAACCACACTAGGGGCAGGTCGTTATTTTCAAAAGTATTGAGGACAGGATACTATTGGCCGACAATGAAGAAAGATGTTGTAGAATACTCTCGAAGATGTGATGCATGTCAAAGGAATAGTAACATACTACATCAACCAGCTGAACCGTTATATCCTATAGCTTCCCCTTGGCCATTCATGAAGTGGGGAATGGACTTAGTAGGAAAGTTGCCAAAAGCTCCAGGAGGAAAATTCTTTATGCTAGCAATGACTGACTATTTTTCTAAATGGGTTGAAGCTGAAGCATTTGTCCAAGTTAGAGACCAAGAAGTAGTATCCTTCATAAAGAGAAATATCCTGACCAGGTTTGGAGTACCAGCCGAGATAATCTGTGACAATGGTTCTCAGTTCATAAGTAAGAGGACTACTGACTTTTGCAAAAGTTGGGGAATCAAAATGATCACGTCTACTCTAGTACATCCTCAAGCAAATGGACAGGCTGAATCCTCGAACAAGATAATTGTCAACAACTTGAAGAAGAGGTTAGGAGCTAAGAAAGGAAGATGGGCAGAAGAACTACCCTTTGTTTTATGGGCTGATAGAACAATAATAAAGAATGCAACTGGCCAAACTCCATTCTCCTTAGTATTTGGGGCAAAAGCGGTGATCCCAACAGAAATGGTGATACCTACTGCAAGATCCAATCTCCGGGATCCTGAGCAGAATCCTGAAGCTATGTGCCAAGAACTAGACACTGTGGATGAGACAAGAGATGCAGTAAAGCTAAGGATGGCAGCATATCAACAGAGGATATCCAGAGCATACAACAAGAATATAAGGAATAGGAGGTTTCAAGTTGGGGATTGGGTGTTAAGAAAAGCTTTTCAGAATACTACTAATCTTGCCGATGGAAAATTAGCTCCAAAGTGGGAAGGACCCTATGAGATTGAATCAGAAGCAGGAAAAGGAGCATATCGACTCAAGAATATAGAAGGGGATATGCTACCAAGATCCTGGAATGCTATACACCTAAAGCTCTATTCAAGTGAGTTTAGAATTTAATTTCTAACTCAGGATGGTATGAATTCTATCTCTTTTAAATATGTTTGAATTTATTCTTTTAAATCCAATACTGACTTAAGCATCGGAGGGGTGTTAGCCAGGCTAACACCCACCTTAGTTTAAGATGGTTTTGCAGAATATGCTTCAGGATATGCCTCCAGGATATACACTCAGGATAATCTGGAAGATTAGAGGATTGGCCCCCTCTCTCACGTTTAAGGGATCTTGATCCCTTCACAGGTTTAAAGGTATTCACATTTCTCTCGAATTGGGTTTATACACTCCCGCCTGGAGCGCAAGTTATCCAGGGATAGTTCAAGATAGCGGGACCAGTCCATGTAAAAGTGGCTGACAATTTTGTTATTGTTGGCTATATCCTGGATCCTCAAGGTATATGAGGATTGATCACCCTCTCTCATGAAAGAGTATTTTCATACTCTCTAAGGTTTAAAGGTTTTCACCTTTCTAAGTCTTGGAGTTTATACACTCCCGCCTGTAGCGCATGAAAATCAGGGTTTATCCCCAGGATATTAAGGGTTTATCCCCAGAATCTTAAGGATTTATCCACAGGAAAGCTAAAGTATGACCATATGATAAACACAGGGACATACGATTCAAAGGATGACTTAAAATTTGCACTGGGGACATTCCTAAGTGGAAGATTGGAATTGACTCTCTAAGAGTCTTTGGTATGATCTCTCCTTTTTTCGAATGACTTAAGTTTTCTAAGTTATATGACAATATCCTGACCAGGATGTCTCTTAGGATATTTATCAGGATATTCTCAGAATATGATCCCATAATATTCCCAAGAATTTTCAAACAAAACAGTTTTCATAAGTAAAATTTATGCACTAATGACAACAATGATAAGGCCAAAAGAAAAGTTATATTATTAATGTAGCAAAAGTTTGTGCTTTTGGTTTCATCTCAAACCGAGATCCATCCACCAAAAGCACAATTAGTCTTTAAACATATTTACCTAACAGTTGAAGGTTTCATCGCAAACCGAGATCCATCCACCAAAAGCACAATTAGTCTTTAAACATATTTACCTAACAGTTTAAGGTTTCATCTCAAACCGAGACCCATCCACCTCCAACTGTTATATTGTTCAAAAAGCATGCAGGAAATGTAAATTGTTCAGGTGCAGGAAAAGTAAAGTGCAGAAAAAGTAAATTGTTTTGGGGTTACAGACCAACGATCAAATTTAAAAAAAAAAGTGGGCTCTGGCCTAGGCATCAACATCCATCATCGCCCACTTAAATGCCCTCACACAGCGGCATCTTCACCAGCCTTCTCCGTCTTCTCGGCCCCAGGATCCTGCACAACATCTTGACCAGCATCCGTCCCAACATCCTTTTCTTCTCCAGCCTTGTCCACCACCTCTGGTGACTTAGAGGATTCACCAGCCTCAGCAGGATTTGGCACAGCCTTGCCTCCAAGCTCCTTCAGCTTTGCCACCCAGGATTCAACCGGCCAGGTGGGCACTCGAGGCCTGTCCCCTTGCCCTCATAAGCCATCTTGATACGAGCTTGTAGCAGAGAGACAATGGCAGAAGCTTTGATCCCTTCCCAGAAAGAGACCATGGCCTGTTCATGCTCCATTTGGACGGTAGCCAGCTTGATGTCAGCATCCTGGGTGACCTTCTTCAGCTTGTCCTCGTAATGTCGAGTCTTCGTTTCGGCAATGGCACCTTGGTCAGCAACGGTAGTTTCAAGCTGTTTGATCCTTGCTTCGTGGAGTGTGGTTGTACCACAAGCATCGGTGTAAAGGTGGAGCAGATGCTAGAGGCCCTGTTAGTCAAAGTTCAGGTATGAGTCAATATTCACTAACCAGGATATTCTATCAGGATATGTGTACAGGATATAGTATGAGGATATTACCTTGTTGAGGAAGGATGTCATCGGTTCCAAGGAATAAGTGAAGCTGAGTTCATCGTAAGAAAATCCTTCAGAGCCTGGGGCACTAACTTCAGAACCCTTCCTCTTTTTGGCGGTGGAAGTACGAGCCCTCAGGTTGGGCTTGGGAGCCGGGAGCGGTTTTGAGCTGGTAGTAGCAGGAGCCTCTTTCTTGACAATGGGCGGAGTGGGGTAACTGTCAAGCTCGTCAAGATCAAGGAGGATTGGAACTTTGCTGGAATCTGCATACAGGGAGTAAAACTCTTTCCTAAATACTTCAAATAAAAATATGTATGCAGGATATAGTACAGGATCCTTACCAGACATGTTTGCACTGGAAAGTGGACTTGGAGATGGTGGGAATGGATTGAAACTTCTTTCAGCTTCTGGGAGGAGTCTGATGGCGTCGATTCTCTTTTGTGAGCCGGCTAAGGGGGGTGCAAGCTTCCTAAAATCAGCTGTGTACAAGAAAACAAAAAAGTCAGTACAAGATATGAAGCATGATACAAGACAGGATCATCATAAAACCCTAGGTCCTACCCTTTTTCAACCATTTCACCGGATAATCCGCTCCACCAGGGATTGAATCTCTTTTTACAAAGAAGAACTTGGATTTCCATTCCTCTTCGTTCCTAGTGGCACGGAGAATCAATGGGTCGCTGGAAGTGGAATAAAACAAGAATCGACAAGAGCCGTGACATCTAAGCCGGTATGCTAAAGGGAGGTCATGGACGGAAAGATCAGGGATATGGTTCTTCTTGATTTGATCAAGAACAAACAGGACCCGCCAAAGCACCGGCATTGTTTGACTAAAAGAGATTTTGGTAAGGTTAAAAAACTCGGTGATAAAGTCCAAGAAAGGAAACTGCAATCCTAAGGTAAAGGGGAAGGCATTAAAACACAACCACTCGTCGGAAACCATGTTCGACCGGATTTCCCGGTCAAACGACCGGAACACCGTCCCTTTCGGGAAGATACCAGAGGATTTGAGAGCCATCAAGTGGGCACTATCGAAGGTGCATATTTCCTTCTCCGGATCTTGGAGAATATTCTGGTGGATGGACGTGGGAGCAGAGTCACTGGAGCTCGATCTTGTTTGTCTTGCCATATGGTGCCAGAATTTGGAACAGGTGTGAGGATGAAGATGAAGATGAAGATGAGAGAGAAAATATTTACCTTTTTTCTCTTCGGTAATGGTTAAAAGAGGATGAGGATGAGGATGAGAAGTTATAGGGAGGTAATGAGTAATTATAGACTAAGCGGTTACAAGCGGTCACATCAAGGTCTAATCACTTAATTGCCTCGTTATTCGTAAAAAATATAACCGTTAGCACCAGGATACTAAACGGTAACATTTTTTGGGGACAACTGTTATGGGTGAAATTCTGAGCCCATATCCTGGGTAATATCTTAAGTTATATCTTAGTTATATGGTATATGTTCATGCCCGGGATACTCATTCAGGATATTGGTAACATCCTGGATGATATCCTGAGGATTACTAACGGATTATGTGTAGGAATATGAGTTCAAGCTTGCAACTTTCATGAGGACCTTTTCTCCGGAAGACTCGCTCTAAGTTGTTCAAAGAAGGACGTTGAACCCGCTTTACCTGGTCTCCAACGGCTACTAACGAATATTCGAAGGCATCCCATATTTATAGGAGATTTTGTTTTCGTTTACTAGCTATAAATAGATGGATAAATCAGATCGAATAGGACACAACAACACTCACTGCTCTCTAGCACTTTAACTCTCTCGCAACTTTCACTTTCACAAAAAACATTGTAACACTTAGCGATCTGATCAATATCCTGCACTGTATCCTGACGTTTGAAGCAATAAGAAGAACAAGGCAGCTGCGATTGTCAGCTCCCGAGGTTTTATGCCGGAGATCTAGATTGATCAAGGGCTTTCCTCGTACATCATGTGTCAACCTTTACATTTTTTGCTCATTGTTTCATTGTAGATACAGCTCGATATCCTGAGCCGTATCCTAAAACTGCTTTTTATAAACAACTTAATTAGCATATTTTCAACACACAATTTTAGCACACTACCTCACTTAACTAATTTTATCACTTAATTGCTTCGGTAATTTTCGACCAAAACAACAGGGTTGGGAGAGTTTGTTTGAGATATGAAATAATTTTGAAATGTTTAAATGGTTCATTAATTTGAATCAAAATTTTGAAAGTAACAAATTCAAGAAGCTTATCAATGTCAAAATTGTTTATTTTACTAGTGGTAGAGGATTGTGCAGGTTAAAACCAGGTTACTGATCCTGTTGCTACAGAGAGCCAGGAGATGTTTCAGATCCTGTGAAAGCCTGAGCAGAGTTTAAGCCAGGATACGGTCTTAAGGCAATAGCAAATTCCAGACTGTGATCTCAGCTTATCGATAGGGGGAGTCTGAAGATGTTAGAGCCAGATTCAGATCCTGGAACAATACTCAAGACAAAAGCTGTTAATGCTGAAGAATTTATGAAATCAACATTCAAGGGGGAGTATAGATTCTGGAAGTGAAGAGAGAAGATTGAGGATACTTACAATGTTAGATACTTTGGAAGAGCATGAAGACTAATAAAGTCTTAAGGGTTGACATACTAAAGACTCGACACTGAAGACTTCGTCAACATCCAAGGGGGAGTCTGTTGGTGCATATGTCTGTCGACTTCATCTTGTATCGAGTCTTGTATTTAGAAATGATAGATCAGGACACAATGTATGAGAAAATAGGTTTATAGGTGAAACAGGTCATTTCGCACGAAATGGAAGAGCCATTTCGTACGAAATGGACATTGTCCATTTCGCACGAAATGGGCATTCCCATTCCATACGAAATGCTACTCCTATAAATACCTGTCCTGTCATTTCATTTGTAGACTGTTCTGATTCCGGTACCGAGGTGCTGCCGAAGTGTCTCTAGCCTGTAAACGCTTTCAAATCAATAAACAAGACAGTTAATGTGTATATCAAGCTGATTCAAAGTCAATACGTTTGTTTTCGCCTCTCGTATTGATCGCGAACTCTTCTGAACGACTCGTTTTGGTCGTGCAAACGATCCTACACCTTCCGATCGGATGGTCATCCGATCAGATAACTATTCGGACATCCGAGACCTGTTTGCTAGATTTCTAATTTCGATTCGATTTGCGAGCTAGATTAAGCATTGCATTGCGTATTATTGTGTAATATTATCACATGACTAGATTGCATAACTAACACAAAAGTTTCCATGTTTCAAGTCTACACAAGCTAGTTAATAAGTGTCAAGTTTCAAGTTTCTCGTTTAATAAAGTCTCAAAGTTTCTCATTCCATAAGTATTAAGAGTCTCGTTCAATAGTATCAAGAGTCAAGAATCAAGTATTAAGTATCTAGAGTCAAGTATCAAGTTTCACCAAGAATCAAGATTCATAAGTATCGAGCATCAAGAGTCAAGAATCACAAAGTTTCACATTGAATAAAGTTTCACATAGTATAGGGACTAGACTTACCAAAAGTGAAAAGTTTAGGGAGCAGGGCGTTACACTTTACCCCGAAAATAGTTAATAAAACAGTAAAAAGTGGGGTTCTGTGACACTCACCTTTGGGTGCGTTTTTAAATATCGCAATCCCTCAGATCAAATCCACATATCCTAATTGAGATATAAATAATCTATTAACTAATTGTTCTAAAACAATCAAGTTTCTCTGCCACTTAGGATTTTCACATATTTTTGAGGATTTTCAAGAAAAAATCTTTATTTTTAGTTATGTTGGCATTTATATATATAGGTAAGGATAAATTACACTTTTCGTCCTTTATGTTTGTACCGGATTGCAACGCATAGCCTTTAACTTCAATAATTACAGTCACAATCCTTTATTTGCAAAACTTGTTACACTGTATGTCCTTTAGCACTAACCTGGTTAAATTTTTTTGTTAAGTTTATTCACTTAAGGGTATTATGGTCAATTCATACTTTTATTTAATGTTTAATAAATAAAAAAAATGCATATACATCATCTTCCCCAATTTCTAACCCTAAAACCATAACCACCACCACCTTATCCCGCCGCCGCCACCATCTGCAACTCCCTGTCTCTCTCTCTCTCTCTCTCTCTCTCTACACCACCACAGATGTTTAGGCTTTAGAATTTGAAAATATCAAGTTGCATATTCTTGCTTTCAACAAACAGTTTCCCTTTCTCCAATTCAACTAACTTCTGTGATTCAGCAAGCAGCTGTTGTTTCATATCACCGAATAACTCACCTTTCTTCATCAACAATGCCACTTCCTCACTTTTTTAGTGAGATTTAAATCTACTTCATAAATAATATTGTTCTTGGCCTTCGATTCCTCTTTTAGATGTCGGATGATATCTTCATTTTCTACGTTTTTTTGCTCCATTTTGGTATTCATTTCTGATAATTGTGTCTTCAATACAAGAACCGGTGAATATATTTCTTCATTTTGTACTTCAGATTTCAATTCGACTTCTACTTTCAATTTGGTCGAATAATCATCTATCTCTTTTTTCAACCTTTCTAATTCAGATTTCAACTCAATATCTACTTTCAATTTGTAAGATCAGTATGACCTCTCAAATGAGTCAATTCGAGCTAGTACCTACCGAATATGTAGCGGAAATACATATTTGGCATGAAACAAAGAAAAATGATAGAAGAAGTGAGTAGAAACAGATAGGATTCACTTTAAACACGCTTTCACATTAATACTTGAGCAAATATACGGTCAGCAGTTCGGCTTCCGATGACGTGAACAGTTACAAATGTGAAAGACACAAGGGGTATTTATAGAAGATGCAGGTTCGCTTATATGACATGCCACATGAGCGAACCTCCTTCTTTGTAGGTTCGCTTATGTGTTACTTGTCCATATAAGCGAACCTGTTACATTAAAATCACAAAATTACATCTTTAACCCCTGTACTTAACATAAACAGCCTATCTAGACCCTATACATTAAGCTAACACGACTAAGACGCAGGCTTTAGACATTAAGCACCAACAAACTCCCCCTTGGATGAAGCCGTAGTCTTTGTCTAGTCTTCGGGTCTTCAGATAGCTCTATACGTCTCTTCCCTTGGTTTCGGCTTCTTGCTAAGCGCAACCCTGATTCTTTCATTCTCTTTCTTCCTCGCCTTTTCTTCATCAGCTTGCATCTTCATAAACATTCCTTTCTTTTCAGCAAGCTTTTGACTTTCACGTTCGCGTTCTCGCTTAGCTTTCCTCTTCATCTCCTCATCCAGCTACCACCAAGAAGATTTCCATTTACTCTCAGAATTGATGCATTTCTGAAAGCAAAGAGAAACTACACGTTGAAACTGTTGTGCTTGTTCTTTATCTGCTGGCTGATAACGAATCTTGTTAATGAAAAGACATTCTATATCTTTCGCCGAGCAGTTTACCAGCCACATTGGATCATACACATGAATTTCTCTAATCTCCCCACCAGCTCTGTAAGAAATGATTGCTTCTGTTGTAATACAGTTGTACACCCAACCAATGAAGCCTTTATAGAATTCCTGCTCCATCTGAGGCATCGGAATTGTCTTCATAGTTCTTGGTGGCTTGACATTCAAGATAGTTTCTGTAACTCCAGTCTCTGGATCTACCCTCTGTACACGCTTAGGATGATGAGGCTTCCACTTGCAAAACTCTTTCAGCGACTCGTACTTAATGTAACCCCACATCGCCACATCATTCTTTCTCACTAGGTAATCCAAACTCCTAACTTTCGGCAGTTCATCGACATCCCACCACGGTAATGACATGATGTCATATAAACGTTCGAAATACTGGACTCCATACTCTCTACGGATTGCATATGCATTCACCTGCGGTAGAAATCCCCAACTGATTATATCACCAAGAGAAACACTTCTATCACGCTGAAAATACTTCAAAGGTCTTTTGAATTTTCTCTCGTGATTATCCTTAAACCATTTCGATCTATCTTCCTTCTCAACATCTTTCTTCATACTATCAAAGATCTTTTCATTAACCGCCTCAGTCACCTTCTGTCTTAACTCTTCTCTGTTCTCTTCAGCAAAGAATTCCATGAGTGTAGGATACTTAGAAGTATCCTCAGCAACATCTTCATCATCTGTACAGTCTTCTACTTCAACTCTATCATATAAAGCAGCCTCTTCAACATACTTGTACGTGTAATCAGGCTGTTTATTGACATCAAAAGACTCCAAATCTTCTTCAAAATCAAATTGGATCTCCGGATTTACATCTTTCAACATTTCTCTATAAACATCTAAGCGCAAGAATAACTGTTCAGAATGTTCAACAATTTGAGACTTACTTGACTCCCCCTTTCCACTAGCTTCCCCTTTCTCTTCATTAACAGTATCATTCATCAGATCATCAACAGCTTTCTCTGTGGAAGCTTCTGTAACCCTCAAACCTGTGCCACCTGCAGCATCATCATCATCATCATCTTTTGAACTATGACTGCTAGCAGAAAATACTATTTCATCATCATCATCTTCTTCATCATCTTCATCATCGCCACCAATCAATTCATCCAAAGGCGTTTCTTCTTCAAACAATCCAGAAATCGCCGATATCGGTTCAGGATTTTCGGTACCATCGAAGGTACTAATGCTCTTTCAGTCACAGACGAACTTCCTTCAACTCCCTTACCTTTATCTTTCATTTGCTTTTCAATCTCTGCTTGACGTTCAGCTCTAAGGTCTTCAACTTGCAGTTCTTCAAACTTTTGTGCGACCAAAGTTCCAAGCATGCTTTCTACAACTCTGTTTAGCATATAGAACTCGTGATCTCTTAAAGCCTTAGCTGCTTCAAGCTCTTTGTTCTTTAGCTTGAAGTATTCATTCTGATCATCACGCCTTTTCTTTTCTTCTTCAAGCTCAGCAACACGAACTTTTAGAATATCAATCTCGGTTTGATCAGCATCAACCTTTTTCACCAACTCTTTATTCTCATTCTCTAACTTCTTCACACGCGCCTCAAGAAGTTTTTCTCGATCAGACACTTTCTTATTTTCAGCTGCCAACCTCTTGTTCTCAGCAACAACTTCTTCAACTTTCTTTTCAACTTTTCTGACTTGTGAAGTGTTGGCAAAATCAAAATCTCCAACATCTAACAGATTATCCTGTGGAGTTTGAAGACCTCTGCCAGAAGTACCAGGTTGTATTTGAGAAAGTGGAGGTGTACCGAATAGATCTTGTGAAGTGAAAAGAGTTTGTTGTTGTGGTGGTGTTGATTGAGGAATCGGTGATGGTTGTCTTGGAGGTGTTGGTAGTCTAGGTGGTGAGGATTGTTGTGGAGGAGTAGGCTGTCTGGGTGGTGATTAATGAATAGGTGATTGTGGTGGTGTAGGAGACTTTAGACTTTCTTTTGTTGGTTTCTTCTTTTGCACGATCTTCTGAGGTCTCTTTGAAACTCTAATCTTTGGAGTTGCTTTCTTTCGACCACCAGCTTTCTTTCTAACTCTTGGAGACGTTTGTGATTCAGAGACATGCTTTGGTGAAGGAACGTAAGCAGCATCATCGTCCTTTTCTAGTCTCTTTCTTTTCCTTAGTAACTTCTCCTTTTCTGTCTCCTCCTGAATTCTTTTTTGACGTTCATTTTCATCTACAACCTCTTCATCTAATGAACTTGATGAACTTGTTGTATCTTTATCCACATCGTCACCTTCAATATCAACCACAATCTTTTCTTTCTCTTTCTGGGCTTCAACAGTTACAACTTGTTCAACATTTGCAGACAAATTCTGGCCCTGTTTCAAACATATCTGTATCAATCAAGACATCTTCTTCAGCAGTCACATCTTGTTCTTTTTCAACATCAACTACAGGATTATCTTCTTCAGGCTCATCTATCAACAATGTTCGAGCCATTTTCTTTTGTTTCTTTTTCGGTTTAGATGATGATCCTTCACGCTGTTCAGCTGTAGGAGTTGCTAATCTGCGTCTTGTCCCAGACTCTTTGACATACCACTCATTCTTCGTGGTTTTGAAGTTTGTAAGAATCTTCAGCTCGTCAGCATATATTGCTTCTTTCATTTCTTCCTCAGTCCTCCAGTTTTGATGATTTACTAGATCCGGATCAACATATTTTACGTCTTTAATAAAACCAAATGGCTCGACGACAAGTGTTGGCTCTGGATGATTCAGATGATATTTCACAAGCTGCTTCAGTGTATTGTTGGACATGTGAGCTTGCACCAACAAATCGTCTTGAATATTTCTATCAATCTCTGGATACGCGTGATCTATCATCATCTGTACAAATCTCGGATACTTCCACGCCCTGACTTTTGTAGTAATGTTTTCTGCCATGTAGTGAAATATGATGTGTGAGAAATTATATTTCTTGTTTAAAACCAAAGCAGTCACCATATTCATTTGGTAGTCTCTCATTGCATCGTAACTTCCTTTGGTATGACTTAAGGAAATCAATACACAGTGAATCAAAAACTTGAATGATTTCTGGAACTTTGACTTTAGATAATTTCTAGCATTTAAGGCTCCTCGATATCCCATCCTCAACATACACCCTTTCACCATTCGCTCTGGAAACCTTGTTGGATAATCAGCTTCATCGGGAAAGTTGACAACTTCACGGATTAAAGCTTCAGTGACCAGAATCGTCTCCATCTTGCCATGTACTTCAACTATTGATGAAATAACTTGATTTTGCTCATCGTAGGTAGCATTCTTCCAAAAATGATCAATGTGAGATTTGTAGATAGGCCTTTGATCAGTCAAAGCTTTCTTGATGGGAATACGACCCATAAACTCCAAAATACTCCTGAAACTCTCCAATTCTGGATTTTTCTGAACATCCAAGTCACAACAGCTGTTGTGAACAGGATCAAATACGACATTAGAAGAAGCCTGCACAACAAACACAGAGATACTGAGTCAGAATGACTTTAAAAAATTTCAAACATCAAAAATTTTCAACATAGTCAAAAAAGCGGACCAACACATGTACATTCAAGCGAACCAGACAAAGTCCAAACAAGCGAACCATACAAAGTTCAAACAAGCGGACCACATAATGTACACAAGAGCGGACCATACATAGCACATACGAGCGGACCACATGATGTATACATGAGCGGACCAACTAATGTTGCAATAGAAGCGGACCTATCATGATCGAATGAGCGAAACTAATGCATTATTGAATAAGCGAACCTATTGCATGAATGAATGAGCGGACCTGAATTGAATGGATGAGCGGACCTAAGTTGTGAATAAATGAGCGGACCTGAATTGTTTCACAAGAACGAATCTCTAAAGCTTATACAAGCGAACCTATACAAGTCACTAAAAGCGAACCTGCCATGTAAACATTAAAGCGGACCTAATGCTGTTCAGATAAGCGAACCTCCTAACATGTCTGTTCAAGAGAACCTACTGAAAAACATCTAAAAACTAATCAAATTTTCAAATTTGTCATGAAAGCACGTTCTACTGATGATTCCGAGACCTAGGGTATATTCTAATTTCATTTTGGACAAACCTACAACCCTAGATCTAAACCTGAACTACTTGAATCTTAACATACATCGATTAACAGTTGATTGATTCAATTAAAGCATAACAATATGATCTACACAAACAAACGACTTCAATGACATGTTCATTTGAACAATTTTAACAGTTAATAGCACAAAAGTCATGATTTGTTCAAACAAACAAGCCGACAATACAGATTAAACATGAAATTGAACAAATTGAGCAGTGACATACCTTGCCCATGATTGAAATCCTAAGATATTAACAAAAACAGATGAGATTAGGGCAGCACAACGATTGAAAATGGCAGAATACGAGATTCGCTTCAAATCGCCTCAGAGCAAATGACACAAAAGCGGACCGTAAATGTGTGTATAAATGACATTAAAAGCGAACCACTGTGTTATATATAGGTGATGCGGATCTGCTTTTATGACACACGTCATATAAGCGGACCGTGGTGAATAATAAGCGGACCACACTTATACTCATGACGAAAAAGCGAACCTATTGTGACAAATGAGCGGACCTGTGACAAACTTTTTCAAAAATTTCATTTTTTATTCAATTTTTATTTTTCAGATTAAGCAAAGTGAGACACAGCTGACCAAGTCCAAGTTAATGACCTTGGTTAACTGTTTGACCCACAAAGTCCAATTTAATGGCCTTGGATGATCAGATTTATGAAGTATGCTGACGTTTCTTTTCAAAAACAGTTCAACTGAATGAACTTCGAACATTTCAAACTTTCACAAACATTTTAACTTTTGAACAAAATACCAATCACAGTTTGCAATCTCCAGCTTACCCATCCCTCATCAATCACTGACATGTTCTACACATAGGCTTTGATCTTCCAATTCCCAACATCGGTTGTCGAAAAATAAGATGAGAAAATAAAATCTTTTTGGATTTTAACAGGATAAACTGAAACTATGTACACACAATATTTTTGCGAGTGTGTTAGGGGATCATATCAGCTGCCGACAGAACACAAATACCGTTAAGCTGTTATTACATTTTAAGCATTAAACAGTTCGCGTAGATTGCCGATATACTGATCCACTTAAATTCTCACAAAGTTTTCAATCTGTTCGGGATACGTGATTAGTGTTTTAAGACTTAAACATTTACATGTGTCCCACCTTAGTATATACTCCCGTATTCGTATCCCAGTATTCAGTCTTACAGGTGAGTATACCACAGCTGATATCTGTTAGGGGGTAACGTGCGAGGGTCGTGAGAGCTCAGGTCGATACTTCCGTATACGCAGAGAGATGACGGCTTCGACTTTTGGTGGGTCCCCTTTAGATGATCTTTTACTTTCAACAGCAGCGACTATCAAGTTTATTGTTTCATCAGCTTGCTGAGGGCGATGCTTATGTTTCAAAGCTTTTGCAGAAAGTATTATCCGGGGACTAGGTCAGTATTTCCATACAACAGAAGTCCCGGGATAATACCCCAGATATCACTGAGCATAAAGACCTAGTATCTCAGAATACGGGACCTTTCAAACAGGATTTCAGGGGTTACCTATATATCCTGGAGGTGTTCCCCACGTAAACGCAAGTGAAATTTATGTTTATATCCCAAACTGATCTACTAATTCTGTAAAAACCTACCGACACATCTTTAGCGAGACTGCTTAATTGCATTTTTACATTACAATTCTTGAGCGTACTGTGTCCGTCTAGCTGATGTACTATCATATCCCCTATTCTACACAACTCTTTTTGAAATTTTCTATTGTTTTTGGATTTTTATGATTTTATCATGTTTTTGTATTTTTCTGCGAATATCTCCCCCTAAAACTAAAACATATTTTTGTGTTTTTGTTTTTATCGAAAAGCAGGAAATACAACTGTACAAAAGAAAGATGACAACACGACACAGGTTCATGTCAGATCGCCGCCCAACTCGGCTTCACATTCGATTACCCTCCCAGGTTGCAGATTTTTCAACCCGTTTAACCTTAAAAGATAGTAAAATCTCTTTTTATCAAAAGGCTTTGTGTAAAAATCGGCTTTCTGATCATCGGTGTTCACGTGTTCAATCCGTATTAAGTTCTTCTCATGACAATCACGTATAAAATGATGACGGATTTCAATGTGTTTAGTTTTCGAATGGTGAACCGGATTTTTAGTAACATTAATGGCCGCTTCATTGTCCACGAAAATCGGTGTATCCAAGAATTGCAACCCGAAGTCGCGCATCTGCTGTTGGATCCAAAGGATCTGCGAGCAACAGCTAGAAGCTGAGTCGTACTTAGCCTCACATGTGGAGAGCGCAACCGCAGTTTGTTTCTTGCACTGTCGGGTAACAAGCCGAGTTCCGAAGAACTGGCACCCAACAGTGGTGGACTTAGCATTCTGCTTACAGCTACCAAAATCAGAATCAGCGAAATCAGACAAAGTAAAGTCACCCGAGCGAGGGTACCACAAGCCGATGCTTGGGCAACTCTTCAAATACCGTAAAATGCGTTTGACAATAGTCAGGTGCGACTGCTTCGGATTCGACTGATATCTGGCGCAGAGACACGACGGGTACATGATGTCGGGACGGGAAGCCGTGAGATACATCAACGAACCAATGATTGATCGGTATAATGTCTCGTCCATCTTCACACCTTGCTCGTCGGGACAAATACCATGATTCTGCGCGAGGGGGGTGGATGCAGGACTACAATCTGCCATATCGAACTTGTCGAGCATGTCCTTTACATACTTTGTCTGATGAATGAAGATTCCATCAGGCAATTGTTCTACTTGCAACCCGAGGAAGAACTTCATCTCCCCCATAGAACTCATTTCGAACTTCTTCTTCATTACTTTCTCAAACTCTTTGCACAACTCGTCGTTGGTGGATCCAAAAATGATATCGTCTACATAAATTTGCACAATCAACAAGTGGCCTGCTTCTTCTTTTGTGAACAAAGTGCTGTCTACTGTGCCTCTTGTGAACCCGTTGTCCAGCAAGTAAGTCGAAAGCGTCTCGTACCAGGCTCTCGGGGCCTGGTGAAGTCCGTAGCGCTTTGTCCAGTAGATACACCTTGTCTTTGTGCTGTGGGTCTGTGAACCCCGGCGGTTGCCCCACATACACTTCTTCTCTGATTGTGCCGTACAGGAAAGCAGATTTGACGTCAAGTTGATAGACTTTGAAATCTTTCCAAGATGCAAAGGCTAGAAAAATACGAATTGCTTCAAGCCTTGCAACCGGTGCGTAAACTTCATCGTAATCTATTCCTTCCTGTTGGCTGAAGCCTTGGACCACAAGTCGTGCCTTGTTTCTCACCACGACACCTCTGTCATCACGCTTACACTTGAAAACCTATTTTGTCTTGATAAACCTCTGATTCTTTGGCAGATCAACAAGTCTCCAGATGCCCAGCTTTTCGAACTGTTGCAGCTCCTCCTGCATTGCATTCACCCAGCTATCTTCGGTCAATGCCTCTTTGTAGGTCTTGGGCTCTATCTGTGAAATAAAACATTTAAGTGAGACTTCTTTCTGCATATCAGCAATAGACGAGTAAAAACAAGTAAAAGCTTGGTCTATTTGATGTCGCGTCTTGACACCACTTTGTAGGTCACCAATGATCTGTTCTGAAGGGTGGTAAGACAACGTCCATGGCATCACCGTGTCAGGCACAACTACTTCCGATTCCAAATTCGAAATATCGAGATCAACGGCTTGATCAACAACATCCTCTGATGTATCATTTGGCTCCTCGTCAAAGGTAGGAGCGGGTTCCTCCTCTGAGTCGTCAGAAACGTCAAATGACGGAGCTGGTTCCTTTGGCGGTTAATGGACTGTACCACTCGGTCCTGCTTCATTGTCGTCAGTGCCCACGGTGGGTGGAGGAACATCTAGCGGTCTAGATACTGACTCTTGAGATAGATTTTGCTGATACAGGTACATAAGAGCAAGTTCCTCATCACTCGGCTCGGTCGGCAAATGAAACGATTCCCAGAGTTTATCGTAGTTGAACAGGAATCTTTGTCCGGGAAGTTGTGGCGATGGAGTGTGCTTCTGACAATCCACGTGTTGGACTTGAATCACCTTCCTCAGACATGGTACGAACACCCTCTTCAGCGGGCTGGCGTAACCTACAAAGAAACCTTCGTTAGCTTTTGCTCCAAATTTACCATTTTCATCTATAAAAGTGCAAGGTGAGCCAAAAGGTTCTAAAAACTCAAGATTTGGCTTCTAACGGTGCAGCAGCTCAAAGCACGTCTTCTTGTATTTCTTGACAGTGAGAACTCTATTCAAAGTGTAACAAGCCGCTGAAACTGCTTCACTCCAGAAGTAGATTGGAAGCTTGGAATCGGCTAACATCGTACGTGCAGTCTCGATCAGGGTCATGTTCTTTCGTTCAGCAACGCCATTCTGCTGTGGTGTGTAAGGCGCACTGAATTCATGAAGAATTCCTTTCTCGTTGCAGAACTCGTACATCTTGTTGTTCTTGAATTCTGTTCCGTTGTCGCTCCGAATCCTCAAGATTGGCAGTTTGTACACCGTTTCCATCTTCATAAACAGCATCATCAATGACTCGAATGTTTGATCTTTTCTTTCTAAGCATACAACCCACGAAAACCTCGTATAGTCGTCTGTCACCACCAAACAATATGAATCCCCGCTAATGCTCTTGACGTTGACAGGCCCGAAGTGATCCATGTGCAATCTCTCAAGAGGTAACCTGATAGAGTTGAGCATCTTCGGTGGATGTGACTTTTGAGTCTGCTTCCCCTTTTTACAAGCAACACAATCATCAGACAAATGAAAGTTTTTTACATTAACACCATCAACTAAATCGTTATGCACCAAAAAATTCATTTTTCGCACGTGAATGTGACCCATTTTCCGGTGCCACATTACAGACTCTTTTTCAGTAGCTTTAGATTTGGTGAAAAAACACTGTTTTTGATGAGTTGTTGGCGTTGCGACACTCATATCCAAAATATAAAGATCATTTACCCGCGGAGCGCGCAACAACACCAACTCATCAGGGATTTTAAACCCTGGTTTCAACACTAAACATTCAGACTTAGTAAAATGCACGCTAAAATCTTTATCACAAATCCGTGATATACTCAATAAGTTGTTCGTTAACTCAACGATATAATTCACTTTGTCAAATGAAATCACTCCGTTCGAAAGCGTTCCTTGGCCGACAATTCTTCCTCCTTGGTTCCCTGCGAACCCAACATAGCTTCCGTTGATTGACTTGACATCATAAAGAAGAGCTAAAGTCCCAGTCATATGTCGTGATGCTCCACTGTCCATAATCCATCTTGAAAGAATCGACTTGGGCAGCCCCTGCAACCAACACACAAACAAATTACTCAAACAATGATGCCCATGATTTCTTTACTTCTGACACAGATCCGAACACTACATCACACTTTTCATTTGTTTTAGGAAAATCGAATGTGACATTTGAAACCTCTTCTTTCACGTTTTGTTTTATTTTGTTGTTAATTGTGGGAAATTCTGAAAGAAATTTGTCAAGCTCAAACTCAAACTCAACAACATCGTCTTTAAACAGATTTGAATCATTTTTTTCAAAACATTCTCCATTTTCTTGACCTCAACTGACGGTTTCGATTTCACGATCCACGACTGATTTTCAAAAACTTTTGTCTTGGGGTAAAACTTTGAAGTCTTGCTAGTCTTAGAAGATTCGCCAATTTCGAAAATCGATTTCGGCTTATCCTCCGACTTCAACGATTCACCTCTTTTTAGAATACGGATCGGAGAAACCATTTCTTGTTTTCCTTTTGAAACAACTGGTGATTTAGGTCGAGATTTTTGAACCATTTGTTTTTAAACAATTTTGTTTTAAACATTTGGTTTTTCAACCTTTGGTTTCTCAACCATTTGTTTTTTAACAGGTTTTTCAACAACAGGTTTCTTAAACACTTTTTGACATTGTTTTGCCATATGTCCAATCTCATTGCAGCGATAGCACACTCTTTTATCATACTCGACAAAAGTGGTATTGACTGTTTCTACTTTAAGCTTCTGTGCTGCATTGAAATCGTCCACAACTTTTTGACTAAAAATATATTCCTTTTCAACCTCAGCGCTAGGACCAGCAACAAAAACATCATCTATCCTTTCTTTTGGCTTAACCACTTGTTTAGCCATTTTCTTTTCAAACACAATTCCTTGTTTTTTAAACCGATTTTTCTTATTTTGACCTTTACCAACCCCATCTTTCTTTTCCGAACTAGTGGGACGTGAAGTACCAAGTGTTTTTTTCAGTTTCGAAAAGAATTCATTGTTCTTGATTTCGTTAACATTCAGTTCAACAAGTTTAAACAATTTCTCAACATTTTCGAACTTGACATTCTGAAGCGGGTACTCGACGTCAGAATAAAGTTTGTCAGTTCCAACCATAGTGTAAACCACCATGATCGGATCATCATTCGTACTTTTTTCCGATTTCGACACATATCGATCTAAGAAATTTCCATCCTCATCAGAATCACTGACAGCCTCCACAGAATGAGCCTTCTCACATTTCTCACTTTCATCATCCAACACCAGATCGATAACATTTTTGATAACCTGAGATTCGTTATCAGTATCAGATGCAGTGAAAGTGATATCAATGTTGTCAGGTAAATCACTTTCAATTGTTTTCAGTTTAAGGTTTAAAGCAGCTTCCACCCCATCTGGATATTTCTGAGTGTAGTGATTCCACATTGGGGGTGGAACGCTTTTGAAGACAGGTGTAGCATGTGGCTGTTGAGGTACAATTTGTTCTAAAACATAAGACGAAGCCACATAGCTCATTAACTTTTGATCAATTCTGTCATTCTCTATCTTAACCAATTCAAGTTCTTTTCTTAGTGATGCAATTGTGTCAAGATGATAATTGACTTCTCTTTGTTTATCAAACAATGTAGCTTTTGCCAATTTAGTAGCTTTATCATTTTCAGCGCTCTCTTTTTGAATCATCTTAATTGATCTGGCTAAAGTATCATAAGCTTCTTTTAATTGTTCAAGATCAAACTTAACCATATCTGTATGATGTTTCAATTCCCGATACTTAGTGTCTTTTTCAAGACACTCCACGCACGGTTGTGAACAACTTTGGCATGGCGTTTCGGAGATTGAAACAATCTTTTCATCACAAACAATTTTACCGATTTGGTTTGACTCAGACACAGACGATTTGACATATTCGGCCTCCTGAACTCCAGTTTCCTCTCTGTTAACTGACACCTTATCGACTGATTGTGACTCCTTGAGTTCTGTATCTACCTCTTTAAGCTTTCCCATCAAGGCTTTGTCTGCTATGTCTTTCAGAACCTCTCCGGTCATCTCTTTGGACACGTCAATCACTTCTTCGACGGCTCCTTTCTTCTCCTCAAATCTAGGACAACATCCGGTTCTTGGCTCCTCGAAGTAATCTGCAAAAGAATCAAAAACATTAGGAGGCATAACAGATTTCATAGTATAAACTAACTCCTCCTGTTGTGATTGATGGTTGAGTACTTCAGCCACTGTTTCCTCACCATCTACAACACTTTCCGTAGAAACTTCTTCAACAACCTCAAAAACAACTTCATCAACAACCTTTGATTCAGAAACTACCTCAGAAATCTCAACTACCTCCGCCATCATGGCCTGGTCATCTCTACCAGGGATAAATTTATCCCAACTAAACCCTGCAGCTACCTGTTCATCATCTTGGTTCACAATCAATGCCTTTTCAGGTTTGTTTTCTATCTGTGGCCTTTGAACAGTTTGCTGTTGGTTCGGTCGATGGTAGATCGCTTGTCGATAGTAATCATTGGTGAACGGGTTCTGGTGATTGTTGACTTCACGGTTTGGACACTCTCTTTTGAAATGACCACGTTCTTTGCACTTGAAACACGTTACTTTCGACTTATCAAAACCCAATTTCTGATCTGGACCCGATAAACTGTTTCTTCCCGTAATTTCCATAAACCTTTGAGCACGACATACTAAGCTTGCCATACACCATTTGATGTCAATCAGTTTAAGCTCCTCGGGGTCTATCTGATCATAGTCCTCCTTCGTCATGTCCGGATTCCCAATTCTCCCCGCAACTAGACCTTCATATGCCTCAAGGATGGAAGCGAGTAGTGCAATATGTTGCTTCGCAGCAGTTTCCGTTATCTCGTTCCCATTTTTGATGTTTACTGCGATATTACACTGTACGCCAGAAACGAACGCCTGTTGGTTAGATCCAGTAGAGCTTTGAGGCGAAGACTGTTCCTGAACTTTGACATTTGGCTCAAAATTCGCAAACGGTGTAGAATTGCTTGACTGATAAGAACTTGATGTAGCATTTGAAGTGTTGTCAGCACTGAACCCTGTCTGTATCTTTGGACTTTGAAAATTTGCTGCTGAAGGACTGCCTTTGTAGTACAATGACACGTCTTGCTGCATGCTGGCTGAATTCATCTTCTTTATCTTTAACAACTCAAGCTCGTGAGCTTCTATCTTCTTAATAAACGCACTCAGATTGTAGTTCACAAAATCAGAACTGTTTTTCAGCATCATCAGATAAGTTCTCCATTCATCATATGGAAGTGCATCACAAAGTTTGTCAATCCATTCTTCATTTGTTTTCTCAATATCTAATCTTCTCATTTCAACTATCAGATGACAATATCTTTCTATCAACTGCTTCGTTGACTCTCCTTTGATCCCGGTGAAAATATCAAACTCTTTCTTGATAAGCGCCTTCTTGCTCTTTATCATGGAAGCACTTCCTTTAAACTTCTGTTCTAGTGCTTGCCAGATAGACTGCGAACTTTCATCATGTTGTAGCAGCACGAGGATGTCTTCTTTAATAGCTTGCTGCAAGATACTCACCATTTTCTTTTCTGCCTTAAAATCTGTCTGTTCCGCATCTGTAAGACTTCCAAAAGTTTTCACCATCCTTAGCCTATCTACTGGAGGTACATATTTTCGTTCAATCTTCATCCAACACTCAAAATGGTTGGCCTGAACCCAGTTCTTAAACCTTCCGGACCATCCTGAATATTCATCTAAACTCATCAATTTGGGTGGCTTTTGCATTGTTCCCAATTCGTTTTCTAGGTTGACGTTCTGCATGATACTCGCCGGACTTTGGACAGCCCCACCACTTCCCGCAAACATGTTGTAGAAATCTTGGTGTTCCATTTTAACCACAAAAATGAATTTCACATACAACAGGTCAAATAAGCGGATCTAAGTACTGTTGGTATAAGTGAACCACTCAAGCGGATCTGACTGAGTCACAATGAGCGAACCAGACTGCAACCTAATGAGCGAACCAGACTACAACCCAAAGAGCGAACCAGACTACAACCCAAATGAGCGAACCAGACTTATATGTACCTTCAAGTGAGCCTAACAAGCGGACCTCCAACAAACATGTACTTAAGAGCGGTTCTCAGGAGCGAATCTGCTACACTTATGACCTTACGAGCGGACCTCTAGAGCGAAACTACAATCAACATGACCTCTCGAGCGGACCTAATCAGCGAACCTAATCAATGACATAAAAGCGGATCTCCTTCTCGAGAACTTTTGTGTCACTTTTAAGCTGAATTAAAGCCTAATCTTCTCAAGGGTTTGTTATTACTCAGTTTTACACCAAATGACAAGTTTTTAGTCCATTCTGTCCGTCCGAAGTGTCAGAAACTCAAAAAGTGTAGGTAAAAGGCTTTGAATCATGGAAACTAGCTCACAACTGGCTCTGATACCAATTGTAGGATCAGTGTGACCTCTCAAATGAGTCAATTTGAGCTAGTACCTACCGAATATGTAGCGGAAATACATATTTGGCATGAAACAAAGCAAAATGATAGAAGAAGTGAGTAGAAACAGATAGGATTCACTTTAAACACGCTTTCACATTAATACTTCAGCAAATATACGGTCAGCAGTTCGGCTTCCGATAACGTGAACAATTACAAATGCGAAAGACACAAGGGGTATTTATAGAAGATGCAGGTTCGCTTATATGACATGCCACATGAGCGAACCTCCTTCTTTGTAGGTTCGCTTATGTGTCACTTGTCCATATAAGCGAACCTGTTACATTAAAATCACAAAATTACATCTTTAACCCCTGTACTTAACATAAACAGCCTATCTAGACCCTATACATTAAGCTAACACGACTAAGACGCAGGCTTTAGACATTAAGCACCAACAAACTCCCCCTTGGATGAAGCCGCAGTCTTTGTCTAGTCTTCGGGTCTTCAGATAGCTCTATACGTCTCTTCCCTTGGTTTCGGCTTCTTGCTAAGCGCAACCCTGATTCTTTCATTTTCTTTCTTCCTCGCCTTTTCTTCATCAGCTTGCATCTTCATAAACATTCCTTTCTTTTCAGCAAGCTTTTGACTTTCACGTTCGCGTTCTCGCTTAGCTTTCCTCTTCATCTTCTCATCCAGCGACCACCAAGAAGATTTCCATTTACTCTCAGAATTGATGCCTTTCTGAAAGCAAAGAGAAACTACACGTTGAAACTGTTGCGCTTGTTCTTTATCTACTGGCTGATAGCGAATCTTGTTAATGAAAAGACATTCTATATCTTCCGCCGAGCAGTTTACCAGCCACATTGGATCATACACATGAATTTCTCTAATCTCCCCACCAGCTCTGTAAGAAATGATTGCTTCTGTTGTAATACAGCTGTACACCCAACCAATGAAGCCTTTATAGAATTCCTACTCCATCTGAGGCATCGGAATTGTCTTCATAGTTCTTAGTGGCTTGACATTCAAGATAGTTTCTGTAACTCCAGTCTCTGGATCTACCCTCTGTACACGCTTAGGATGATGAGGCTTCCACTTGCGAAACTCTTTCAGCGACTCGTACTTAATGTAACCCCACATCGCCACATCATTCTTTCTCACTAGGTAATCCAAACTCCTAACTTTCGGCAGTTCATCGACATCCCACCACGGTAATGACATGATCTCATATAAACGTTCGAAATACTGGACTCCATACTCTCTACGGATTGCATATGCATTCACCTGTGGTAGAAATCCCCAACTGATTATATCACCAAGAGAAACACTTCTATCACGCTGAAAATACTTCAAAGGTCTTTTGAATTTTCTCTCTTGATTATCCTTAAACCATTTCGATCTATCTTCCTTCTCAACATCTTTCTTCATACTATCAAAGATCTTTTCATTAACCGCCTCAGTCACCTTCTGTCTTAACTCTTCTCTGTTCTCTTCAGCAAAGAATTCCATGAGTGTAGGATACTTAGAAGTATCCTCAGCAACATCTTCATCATCTGTACAGTCTTCTACTTCAACTCTATCATATAAATCAGCCTCTTCAACATCCTTGTACGTGTAATGAGGCTGTTTATTGACATCAAAAGACTCCAAGTCTTCTTCAAAATCAAATTGGATCTCCGGATTTACATCTTTCAACATTTCTCTATAAACATCTAAGCGCAAGAATAACTGTTCAGAATGTTCAACAATTTGAGACTTACTTGACTCCCCCTTTCCACTAGCTTCCCCTAACTCTTCAATAACAGTATCATTCATCAGATCATCAACAGCTTTCTCCGTGGAAGCTTCTGTAACCCTCAAACCTGTGCCACCTGCAGCATCATTATCATCAGCATCTTTTGAACTATGACTACTAGCAGAAAATACTATTTCATCATCATCATCTTCATCATCGCCACCAATCAATTCATCCAAAGGCGTTTCTTCTTCAAACAATCCAGAAATCGCCAATGTCAATTCAGGATTTTCGCTAACCATCGAAGGTACTAATGCTCTTTCAGTCACAGACGAACTTCCTTCAACTCCCTTACCTTTATCTTTCATTTGCTTTTCAATCTCTGCTTGACGTTCAGCTCTAAGGTCTTCAACTTGCAGTTCTTCAAACTTTTGTGCGATCGAAGTTCCAAGCATGCTTTCTACAACTCTGTTTAGCATATAGAACTCGTGATCTCTTAAAGCCTTAGCTGCTTCAAGCTCTTTGTTCTTTAGCTTGAAGTATTCATTCTGATCATCACGCCTATTCTTTTCTTCTTCAAGCTCAGCAACACGAACCTTTAGAATATCAATCTCGGTTTGATCAGCATCAACCTTTTTCACCAACTCTTTATTCTCATTCTCTAACTTCTTCACACGCGCCTCAAGAAGTTTTTCTCGATCAGACACTTTCTTATTTTCAGCTGCCAACCTCTTGTTCTCAGCAACAACTTCTTCAACTTTCTTTTCAACTTTTCTGACTTGTGAAGTGTTGGAAAAATCAAAATCTCCAACATCTAACAGATTATCCTGTGGAGTTTGAAGACCTCTGCCAGAAGTACCAGGTTGTATTTGAGAAAGTGGAGGTGTACCGAATAGATCTTGTGAAGTGAAAAGAGTTTGTTGTTGTGGTGGTGTTGATTGAGGAATCGGTGATGGTTGTCTTGGAGGTGTTGGTAGTCTAGGTGGTGAGGATTGTTGTGGAGGAGTAGGCTGTCTGGGTGGTGATTAATGAATAGGTGATTGTGGTGGTGTAGGAGACTTTAGACTTTCTTTTGTTGGTTTCTTCTTTTGCACGGTCTTCTGAGGTCTCTTTGAAACTCTAATCTTTGGAGTTACTTTCTTTCGACCACCAGCTTTCTTTCTAACTCTTGGAGACGTTTGTGATTCAGAGACATGCTTTGGTGAAGGAACGTAAGCAGCATCATCGTCCTTTTCTAGTCTCTTTCTTTTCCTTAGTAACTTCTCCTTTTCTGTCTCCTCCTGAATTCTTTTTTGACGTTCATTTTCATCTACAACCTCTTCATCTGATGAACTTGATGAACTTGTTGTATCTTTATCCACATCGTCACCTTCAATATCATCCACAATCTTTTCTTTCTCTTTCTGGGCTTCAACAGTTACAACTTGTTCAACATTTGCAGACAAATTCTGGCCCTATTTCAAACATATCTGTATCAATCAAGACATCTTCTTCAGCACTCACATCTTGTTCTTTTTCAACATCAACTACAGGATTATCTTCTTCAGGCTCATCTATCAACAATATTCGAGCCGTTTTCTTTTGTTTCTTTTTCGGTTTAGATGATGATCCTTCACCCTGTTCAGCTGTAGGAGTTGCTAATCTGCGTCTTCTCCCAGACTCTTTCACATACCACTCATTCTTCGTGGTTTTGAAGTTTGTAAGAATCTTCAGCTCGTCAGCATATATTGCTTCTTTCATTTCTTCCTCATTCCTCCAGTTTTGATGATTTACTGGATCCGGATCAACATATTTTACGTCTTTAATAAAACCAAATGGCTCGACGACAAGTGTTGGCTTTGGATGATTCAGATGATATTTCACAAGCTGCTTCAGTGTATTGTTGGACATGTGAGCTTGCACCAACAAATCGTCTTGAATATTTCTATCAATCTCTGGATACGCGTGATCTATCATCATCTGTACAAATCTCGGATACTTCCACGCCCTGACTTTTGTAGTAATGTTTTCTGCCATGTAGTGAAATATGATGTGTGAGAAATTATATTTCTTGTTTAAAACCAAAGCAGTCACCATATTCATTTGGTAGCCTCTCATTGCATCGTAACTTCCTTTGGTATGACTTAAGGAAATCAATACACAGTGAATCAAAAACTTGAATGATTTCTGGAACTTTGACTTTAGATAATTTCCAGCATTTAAGGCTCCTCGATATCCCATCCTCAACATACACCCTTTCACCATTCGCTCTGGAAACCTTGTTGGATAATCAGCTTCATCGGGAAAGTTGACAACTTCGCGGATTAAAGCTTCAGTGACCAGAATCGTCTCCATCTTGCCATGTACTTCAACTATTGATGAAATAACTTGATTTTGCTCATCGTAGGTAGCATTCTTCCAAAAACGATCAATGTGAGATTTGTAGATAGGCCTTTGATCAGCCAAAGCTTTCTTGATGGGAATACGACCCATAAACTCCAAAATACTCCTGAAACTCTCCAATTCTGGATTTTTCTGAACATCCAAGTCACAACAGCTGTTGTGAACAGGATCAAATACGACATTAGAAGAAGCCTGCACAACAAACACAGAGATACTGAGTCAGAATGACTTTAAAAAATTTCAAACATCAAAAATTTTCAACATAGTCAAAAAAGCGGACCAACACATGTACATTCAAGCGAACCAGACAAAGTCCAAACAAGCGAACCATACAAAGTTCAAACAAGCGAACCACATAATGTACACAAGAGCGGACCATACATAGCACATACGAGCGGACCACATGATTTATACATGAGCGGACCAACTAATGTTGCAATAAAAGCGGACCTATCATGATCGAATGAGCGAAACTAATGCATTATTGAATAAGCGAACCTATTGCATGAATGAATGAGCGGACCTGAATTGAATGGATAAGCGGACCTAAGTTGTGAATGAATGAGCGGACCTGAATTGTTTCACAAGAACGAATCTCTAAAGCTTATACAAGTGAACCATTACAAGTCACTAAAAGCGAACCTGCCATGTAAACATTAAAGTGGACCTAATACTGTTCAGATAAGCGAACCTCCTAACATGTCTGTTCAAGCGAACCTACTGAAAAACATCTAAAAACTAATCAAATCATCAAATTTGTCATGAAATCACGTTCTACTGATGATTCCGAGACCTAGGGTATATTCTAATTTCATTTTGGACAAACCTACAACCCTAGATCTAAACCTGAACTACTTGAATCTTAACATACATCGACTAACAGTTGATTGATTCAATTATAGCATAACAATATGATCTACACAAACAAACGACTTCAATGACATGTTCATTTGAACAATTTTAACAGTTAATAGCACAAAAGTCATGATTTGTTCAAACAAATAAGCCGACAATACAGATTAAACATGAAATTGAACAAATTCAGCAGTGACATACCTTGCCCATGATTGAAATCCTAAGATATTAACAAAAACAGATGAGATTAGGGCAGCACAATGATTGAAAATGGCAGAAAACGAGATTCGCTTCAAATCGCCTCAGAGCAAATGACACAAAAGCGGACCGTGAATGTGTGTATAAATGACATTAAAAGCGAACCACTGTGTTATATATAGGTGATGCAGATCCGCTTTTATGACACAGGTCATATAAGCGGACCGTGGTGAACAATAAGCGGACCACACTTATACTCATGACGAAAAAGCGAACCTATTGTGACAAATGAGCGGACCTGTGACAAACTTTTTCAAAAATTTCATTTTTTATTCAATTTTTATTTTTCAGATTAAGCACAGTGACACACAGCTGACCAAGTCCAAGTTAATGACCTTGTCAACTGTTTGACCCACCAAGTCCAATTTAATGGCCTTAGATGATCAGATTTATGAAGTATGCTGACGTTTCTTTTCAAAAGCAGTTCAACTGAATGAACTTTCGAACATTTCAAACTTTCACAAACATTTTAACTTTTGAACAAAATACCAATCACAGTTTGCAATCTCCAGCTTACCCATCCCTCATCAATCACTGACATGTTCTGCACATCGGCTTTGATCTTCCAATTCCCAACATCGGTTGTCGAAAAATAAGATGAGAAAATAAAATCTTTTTGGATTTTAACAGGATAAACTGAAATATGTACACACAATATTTTTGCGAGTGTGTTAGGGGATCATATCAGCTGCCGACAGAACACAAATACCGTTAAGCTGTTATTACATTTTAAGCATTAAACAGTTCGCGTGGATTGCCGATATACTGATCCACTTAAATTCTCACAAAGTTTTCAATCTGTTCGGGATACGTGATTAGTGTTTTAAGACTTAAACATTTACATGTGTCCCACCTCAGTATATACCCTCGTATCCGGATCCCAGTATTCAGTCTTACAGGTGAGTATACCACAGCTGATATCTGTTAGGGGATAATACCCCAGATATCACTGAGCATAAAGACCTAGTATCTCAGAATACGGGACCTTTCAAACAGGATTTCAGGGGTTACCTATATATCCTGGAGGTGTTCCCCACGTAAACGCAAGTGAAATTTATGTTTATATCCCAAACTGATCTACTAATTCTGTAAAAACCTACCGGCACATCTTTAGCGAGACTGCTTAATTGCATTTTTACATTACAATTCTTTAGCGTACTGTGTCCGTCTAGCTGATGTACTATCATTTCCCCTATTCTACACAACTCTTTTTGAAATTTTCTAATGTTTTTGGATTTTTATGATTTTATCATGTTTTTGTATTTTTCTGTGAATATCTCCCCCTCATATTTGGCATGAAACAAAGCAAAATGATAGAAGAAGTGAGTAGAAACAGATAGGATTCACTTTAAACACGCTTTCACATTAATACTTCAGCAAATATACGGTCAGCATTTCGGCTTCCGATGACGTGAACAGTTACAAATGTGAAAGACACAAGGGGTATTTATAGAAGATGCAGGTTCGCTTATTTGACATGCCACATGAGCGAACCTCCTTCTTTGTAGGTTCGCTTATGTGTCACTTGTCCATATAAGCGAACCTGTTACATTAAAATCACAAAATTACATCTTTAACCCCAGTACTTAACATAAACAACCTATCTAGACCCTATACATTAAGCTAACACGACTAAGACGCAGGCTTTAGACATTAAGCACCAACACAATTTCTCACTACACTTCTTGTGTGCCTGCTCCAAACTGTTATACTTCTTTTGAAGCTTCTTCAACGAGCATGTATTCCCCCTGTTTCTTGTGTGCCTGTTCCAAACTGTTATACTTCTTTTGAAGCTTCTTCAACGAGCCTGTATTCCCACTGTTAATTTGAGATTCTTGAAATTCTTTAAGTGATGCGATTAGATTCATATTCTCTCGTTCCAAATGCTCCAGTTTGTATCCCATTTCTTTTGCTAACGAATCTTTCTATTCGTCCTTCCACTTCAACCGATCTGGGCAGATCATGACGTTGTGGAAATATCAAGTTGTTCACGGCAGATCATGACGTTGTGACCATCAAACTCTATAACGAGCATCTGCAGGACCACAACTTAATAATAATATCAAGTTGTTCAGGGGTGGTAGTGGTGGTGGAGAAAAGGTGGATGGGTTTTATTAATTAAACATTTAAATAAAAACATGAATTGACCATAATACCCTTAAGTGAATAAACTTAACAAACAAAATTAACCAAGTTAGTGCTAAAGGACGTACATTGTAATGGGTTTTGCAAATAAAGGATTGTGACTGTAATTATTAAAGTTAAAGGCTATCTGTTGTAATCTGGTACAAACATAAAGGACGAAAAGTGTAATTTACCCTATATGTAATTCCATATACATATACATATACATATACATATTAAGGTTTTCGTGATTCGAACGATTTTGTTGTTGACCCTATATCATGTCTACTTATTCGCAAGTGTAAAATGCTCGGATAGTCCCTGTGGTTTGGTGAAATTTCACCTTTAGTCCTCAACTTTTCAAAATTACATGTATGCTCCTTATGGTTTGACGACTTGTTACTCGGATAGTCCCTAACGTGGATGGAGGTTAGTTTTCTCAGTTAAATGAGTGTGAAATTACAAAATTACCCTTCCTTTTTGAATTAAACATAATATTTAGAATATAAAAATGAAATTAAATGAGTAATGGTAGGACCCACTACGCTTAAACCTCAAAGTCTCAATGCCAAACCAGATCCAGTGATCTTCCATCATTGATCAGTTCACAACATTCATTACCCCACCACATCATTCATCACCCACACAACATCCATCTTCTCTATTTTTATTTCCCCCCAAACCCCGAACAAGATTGGTAAAGTGACGCCACTGGATAAAAAAAGTCGAGTTTGAAAGCTTGAAACATCCGTTGATTATGCATTGAAGGTGATGAAGGTCGCCGATTGTGGTCCGATTTGGCCTGATTTTCAAGTTTCAGTTTCGGCTTGTCCCGATCTTGATCCAATGCAGATCCGATTTGGCCTGATTTTGTTTTCACATTCGATGATTATTCAACAATGGGGAGTCTGATGTGACCGATTTGGCTTGATTCAGTTTCCGAGTTTTCCCATTTGCAGGTTGTGGCGAAGTAGTGTTTGGGGGAGTCAGTTGTGCCTTGCCCTTTTGAATTCCCACAACACTTGTCCAACTGCACACGGTTTGCATTTCATGATGCTTTTCAAAACTAAACTATCATCTCTAAATATTCTGATGAAGATATATGGTTTTTGTGCATTTTCTTTGTGTTGTTTCTTGATTTTTAATGGAGTCCAGGTTGAAGCTTTCAAGAACCATATGTTGCTACTAAATGTTTCACAGCCTTACAGGAGAACATATCACTTCCAGCCTTCCAAAAACTAGATGAATGGTATAGTTTTTTTGGTTGAAAAATTGTTTTTGTAATTGTTGCTAGAGTGGACTAATGTAGGTGTTTTGTTTCATGTTCTTCAACTCGTTTTTTCAGTGTCTTAGGTAGTGTTGCTGGCTAGAAGGTGGGGCTAAGGGTGATGCTAGATGGAGAAGAAAGGGTGAGGTTGAAGATGATGTTTTGGTGGGTCCCACAACTATTTATTAACGGATTTCATTTTAATGTTTTAAACTTTGTTTTAATAAGTAAGGGGTAATTTTGTCATTTTGATCTAGTTTACCGTTTCTACTACACAAACGTCTAAACTTATAGCTACTTCATATAATCATGATTTCACTTAGTAAATAACATTTCATATACTTATATTCACATATCATCAAAACTCACAAAGTTCGCCCTTTGAACATCCCGTTCTCGCGTACGTTGAAATATGCGTATTTTACCGTTTCGGTACCGTTTGTGGGCGTCGGAAGTCACGTATGACCAACCAAACACCAAAATCATTTAATATAAGTTAAAATACTTATATTTATCATATGGCATCATGTAACACCTCGAATTTTTGTGTCCAATGATGTGTTAACACGTGTCATTTGTTTACACGTGGCATCTATAATAAATAAAGGACTAATTTTGACAAACCTTGAAAGTATATAAATTCGAGGGTTATAAATGTCAACAAGGGTAAATATACTGTATAGTAACCCTAAATAATACTTGCACCTTCAAACGAATAAATCATAGATTGTACGGAAGCGAAACACGGAAGAAAGTGAGAGATTACGAACTACAGGGGTTAACTGTGTCAACATGTTTAATTATACCTCTGAGTGACCCCTTTAACGTTCCCAAGGCTTCGTAACAGTATTATACACTCACTAGAATATACTGTATAAATTCCGCGAAGTTCCGTCTTAAAACGAGAAAGTTATACTCGAATTCGTATGAGAAGGGTTAAAAGCGTCAACAGTGAAAGTTAAGGCTTTCCAAATAATTAATAAACTAACCGGGGACTTTATAATGCGGGTAAATAACACGAGGCCCCTATCGGTAAATAACCGAGGGCCAAACCGCAAAGTTACCCCTTCAAACCCGAAAGGTCAGGTAAATCATTACGAAATATTTCGTTATTAATTACCGGATTCTGATAATCATTACAAAAGATTTTAAAAATCTGAAAAACAGACCTCTCGCGACCCGCGTGAAGGTTAGGCTTAAGTTGAGGCGGGCCGCGAGCCTCCTCAATTACGCGTCTGATTTCTTAAACTCAGGCGACCCGCGTAAAAGTGCATGGGAACTCCCATGCGGGTCGCGTGGAACGCCCAGATGCAGAAAGTTGGTGTTTTCTTGACTTTTGGGCATTATGAACGATCAATCTC
This sequence comes from Helianthus annuus, assembly GCF_002127325.2. Taxonomy (NCBI): domain Eukaryota; kingdom Viridiplantae; phylum Streptophyta; class Magnoliopsida; order Asterales; family Asteraceae; genus Helianthus; species Helianthus annuus. The sequence continues at coordinate 72,758,693 of NC_035449.2, forward strand.
CAATAAATGAGGCATGGGCACCCCCTACTCGACCCATAGCCCTCAAGGACACCTACCCATCATCTCTGGACTGTTGTGAGTGTTTGTAATGATCATAGATGCTTGGCATTGGCTATAAATAGCCACATTATGCACATAACATTCACAACACCAAAAACACACATCTCTGGTCATTCTAAGAAGCTCTCAAGCATCCCTCTGAGTTCTTAAGTCTTCCCTCAACTTCTGTAAGTGATCTAACCCTTTGTGGTTTCACATTTCCTTAGTAAATGGCTAAGAACCAAACCGTCGTAAATACGGTTAGACTTTAAAATAACTCAGTGATGGTTCAGTCTTATGACGAATCAAAAGTGGTTATAAGTTGGTATCAATGAGGGTAACAAACCTCTAAAAGGGTTCCCCCTGATCACCAATCTAACTATGTCAAATATCGAGTCAAACGTGCGGTTAAAAAGTCAACAGAAAGCTATTTTAGCGATTTATGCATAATCTGTAATGTATATGTTATGAAACCTGTTTTGACACTTATAAAATATGATATTAAGTATATAAACTTGTTTGCGCTCGTTTGAATCGACCATTTGCTATATTGAACCGGTTCGGAGCCGAATGTCGCAAAAGTTTGACTTTTGCTTTGACTTCAGTTCTGACCCGTTTAGTGAGGTATAAATATACCTTAGGACTCTCTTAGGACCAGGTCACATGTCGGTATAAACCTCTGTGATCGGTTCATGAGTTATCCGAGTCTTTTGCGCATTTCCGTCATTCGCCTAAAAGTTGACCGTAACGCCATTTTGAAAATAAAACGAGTATTTCGGACGCGTGAACGGACCAGAACCTTGATTACTAAATTATAAGCATGTCCTTAAAGTTTCACGTCAATCCGAGGTCTAGAATGAGAGTTATGCTAAATGGCGCATTTAAAGTAAACTTTATTAATTAACGGCGCAATTAGCATAACACCTATCTAAACCAAGATTTCGTCACCAAAACTTTTACCCACTGTATTGAAATAATATTTTGGGAATTTTAAAGATTTTTAATAATTTTTACCTCGCTCATAACCTGCGGTTATGGCTACGGTTCGGTAAATACCGAATATGCCCTTTTCGGCCAAAACATGAGTTCTACGAGGTCTTTTGACCCGATTCCAGTTGCTACTGATTTTAAATAATAAATAAAGTATTTTAAGCTTTATAAGCTGTTCGGGAAACTCAGATTTCCTGTAGAACTCGAAAAGCCCTTTTAAAAGTCTTTAAAATGACCGAAAAGCCCCTACGGGGCATAATATTAACTTAAACTCGTTACGGGCGTCACGGAAGGTATCCTACTGATACCACGACCCATTTAAGGAATATTGACTTAGGAAATAAGCGTACGACTCTCATGGTTAACCGTTTCGCCTATTGCGCGCACGGTTCGGCTTATGAAACTAGTTTTCATAAATTAGCCGATACGGGTCAAATTATATTATTTGAACCCCAAAATCCAGAGTGTGAACCATTAACCCATATAAAACAAGTCTCTGAACTTGTTGGGTCAAAATCACACTCCATTCTCGGTTTTCGCCTTTTCGCGCGGTTAAACCATATCTATATATATCGGAACCAACCGGTCTAGGCTACGGCCATTATAACGACTCGTTAGGATTCCAAGAGGTTAATTAAAACCTTCGTTCCAGATTAGGAGCCCCAGTAAAAGCTATCGGTGATTTAATCCAAATTAAGGAAATATACTTGCAAAGGTAAATACTTTAACTTATTTCCCCTATATGGGCTTGGGTTACGGTATATTAATACCGCTTGATTGAGCATTATATTCATCCATCGCTTAGGTGGTTAATTAAATAATATGATCGGCTCATTTAAACAGTTTTGTTGCTTATAAGCCTTTGGGGGGTTTAATGACCGTTGTCCCGGATATCCTTGGCATCATTTCACGAAATGGCCACGACCATCGACATCCCGGTGTAGGCGTACACCCGGTATATAGTGTCGACATTAAATTAAAAGACGTAGCCGTTGGTTTTTATACTACGGTTTTACGCAATGTGGTGTGTCTATAAATCTTTAACCCGGCATGACCCGGGCTACTGAACGCATAAAAGAACATGTAAAACGTTCACAAGATTTTATTAAAATTTTCCCAAGTTATAAAAGAGTTTGTGCCTTGTGCATTCAAATCAATTTTAATAAACATTTTCAAATGTGTCAGTTGAATGTATTTACCAGTGTAAACTGACGTATTTTCCCCAAAAAGATTAAGTGCAGGTACTGTACGAAATTGGCTGGTATTAGCTGCCTAAGCATCATGAATAGTCTCGCAAACTCGATGCCGTATCTGAATGAACAACATTTTATTATTTTGATCCGCTGTGGATATATTCAACTTCTGTAATACATTTGATATTACAACCAGAGGTTGAGTTTATATATTTATCTTATGCTTCCGCTGTGTATTATATAATTGTGTGGTTTGACTATATTGTTGCCAACGTCGTCACGGTAATCCCCCACCGGGCCCACCGGTGAGATACGTGGAAATCGGGGTGTGACAGGTTGGTATCAGAGCCAACGTTAAGTGAATTAAACACTACCCTATTGTGTTTAATCTCAATGACACAATTGCACATACTTGAGTCTAGACAATAACTTAGGACAAATTCGGATTAATACTCCTTTTTGTCTTTATTTTCCATTTGATTTTTTTAATAAGTTTTGGAGCAGGAAAATGCCACCTGTTATATTCCGAGGAAGAGGAAGAGGAAGAAGAGGCAGAGGAGAAGTCGTGACACATCACGATAACGAAGCTGGACCATCTGGTACAAGACATCCTTCGATGACACGAAGCGAAGAGCCACAACGACGAAGGGATCTTTACGAACCCGCGAGGCATTCTACTTCGCACAGCTCGACGCCATCCTACCGGCACTCCTTTGGGCCGAACTCAGAAAATGATCCCAACAACCCACAACCTTCCTTCATACCTCTACAGCGTTCGGTATCGCACCGAAATTACGACGACCCTACTCCATACTACATAGGTCAGTTTAATCCAGCTGACTACATACAGGAACCTTCAGGTTTTGTTCCACTAGGGCCACAAGATCACTTCTCTGAGGACCATATGGATGAAGATACCGATCCAACTGAACCTGCGCGTGGTACGCCCACGCATCCGATAGAAGTCTCTGATGGGTCACCCTTCCATGGCACACCTTATCAGGGACCCGACAGTTTCCAAGCGTTGTTCGACCGACATGAGTGGTACTACACGCCACCTCAACAGACATCTCAACAACCGCGACATCCACAGGATCCCTCTGAGGATTCACGCTTTGAGGCAGTTACGCCACCACCTCCGCCACCGGCACAACCAGTAATACCTGATCCGCCAAGGCGTAGGAGGACAAATGCTCGTATGTCTACACGAGGAGGAGGGGGTATCCACTTCAGCACTCCTCGACATTCTAGTAGTAGCCACTATCCGCCACTACAAGAAGAAGGACCTTCAAGTCCTATACAGGAGGCGAACTCCGCACCAGCTGCACAAAATTCGCCACCATTTGGGTATGACCAACCCATACCTGCTTACACGGGTCCAACGGCTTACAACCCGTTCGAACCGTCACAAGCACAATACAACTACGGCTATGAGCGCGACCCATATGTGGTGTCGGCAAGATATAATGCGCGCTACCCTGACGGAGCACATGGAAACATGGGACCCCCGGACTACTCAGCTCATGGGTATCCAATACCTCCCAGACCTCCAGTTCCGCATCAAGCGCCACAACCACGTTTCTCTCCTCCTGAACAGGAAGAGATACTCCATCGACTAGATCGTGTGGAGAGAGAGTTCGAAGAAGAGAAAAAGAGCCACCGAGGATTTCTCAAAGGCTTGGCGAACCTACTAAAGGGCAAAAAGAAGAAACGTGACCATTAGCCCTTAATAGTTGTACTAATGTAATTTCTACTTTGAAATAAGTCCCTGCGTGGACACTTATCGTATTTCAGTCCCTACGTGGACTTATCTTTAGTCCTTGCATGGACACCTATCTTGTATTAGTCCCTGCGTGGACTTGTCACTTATTTTAAAACCTCTATGGAGGTATGTACTATTTGAAAGACCCGTTTAGGGCAATATGTAATTGTATTTGAGATTATGGAATGTATGTTATGAGTTTTGTTTTAATATGTATAAAAATAAATCAAAACCATTCCTTTTATATTGATCTGCCTAGATAAAGAATCTTAAAAGGTGAAACCTAGCTTGGTGTCTTTTAAGATCCAGTCAAGATGGTACGACCTAATTGAAAAGATTCTGATTCCCTGTTAACCTCTGTACGCATGTTAACCATCATGGCAGATGTGATTCGTTAAAATCACGCACGTCATTCTTATACAATAATCCTTTAAGGATTTCAAAACCCCACTAAATGATTTATAAATCGTGGGTTAAATCACCAATGAAGGTGATCAATATTATTAAAATATCCATTAGTGATGTAGTGCCTACGGGCCAATATTATTAAAACATCCATTAGTGATGTAGTGCCTACGGGCCAGTATTATAAAAACATCCATTAGTGATGTAGTGCCTACGGGCCAGTATTATAAAAACATCCATTAGTGATGTAATGCCTACGGGCCAACCTTATTAAAACATCCATTAGAGATGTAGTGCCTACGGGCCAACCATATTAAAACATCCATTAGAGATGTAGTGCCTACGGGCCAACCATATTAAAAACATCCATTAGAGGTGTAGTGCCTATGGGCCGTAATAATTGTCTTATAAAGACAAAAGGCAGTGGTAGTCTATGACTCCCTGTCAGAAAGAGATAAAAGAACTACGGTTCAAATCTCTATGCCTTTGATTCTCTGAAATCTCGGCTAATATTATAAAACATCATCATGATTAGGCTTTATGCCGCCAATACTATTTATATAACTGAAATAGGATATATTCAGATCCTAATATGTAATGAAGTAATAAGTTAACCAAATATGGTCTCTATACCATGGTTGACAAAATTGTCATAAAAGACAATTATATAATAATCTCCTGAATAAAATTTTGTCATCTTCTGTAACAGATTCAAGTTACAATGGCGGATCCCAACGGAGAGAATAGCCATACTAATGATGATGAATACGACAATACGCCAGTACATTTGACAGGCGCACAACTGAAGGCTCTAATTGACAATGCTGTTCAGGCAGCTCTTGATCGTCAATATACTGAGTCCCAAGGCAGAACCGTGTCGAAACCACCCTCTAAACCAAAGACACACTCCAAACCACCCTCTGAACCCAAGAAAGATGACGACAAACACTCGTCCACTGAGAACAGCGTTCATCGCGATAGAGAATATACTGATGCATCAAATGCTAAGGGTTGCACTTACAAGTATTTTGTATCTTGTAAGCCCCGGGAATTTACAGGGGAAAAAGGTGATGTTGATTGTATCACCTGGCTAGACGAGATGGACACTATTGTGGACATCAGCGGGTGTGCAGCGAGGGATGTGGTGAAGTATGTGTCCCAGTCTTTTAAAGGCGAGGCCCTGGCATGGTGGAGGGCGTTGGTGCAGGCATCTGGTAAGTCTGCTTTGTACAAGATGACATGGGAGGAATTTATTGCTCTCATTAAGGAAAACTACTGCCCTCAGCATGAGGTTGAGAAGATCGAGGCTGACTTCGTGTCACTTGTGATGACGAACCTGGACTGCCAGGCGTATTTGACGAGTTTCAATACCATGTCTCGTCTGGTCCCATACCTTGTGACACCAGAACCTCGAAGAATCGCCCGTTTTATTGGGGGCTTGGAGCCCGCAATAAAGGCGAGTGTAAAGGCCTCTCGGCCGACGACCTTCAGGTCAGTTACTGACCTCTCCTTGTCTCTAACTTTAGATGCTGTCCGTCTGAGGACACTAAGGAGCAAGGAGGCTGAGAAAAGAAAACGTGAGGATGATACCTCACGAAGATCAGGGAAGAAGCACCGTGGAAACGGTGAAGGCAAAAGAGGGTCGGAGGCAAAGAAGGATGGGCAAACTGGTGAAAGGCCCAACTGCAAGATCTGCAAGAAACCCCACTCTGGGAAATGCAGATTTGCCTCAAACTCACAGTCGCAATCAAAGACTCCTTCCTGTGGACTATGCAAGTCCAAGGATCATAAGACTGTGGAGTGTAAGAAAATCAAGGATGCAACCTGCTATGGTTGTAATGAAAAAGGGCACATCAAGAGTAACTGCCCTAAGTATGCCAAGAAGGCGGAAGAGTCAAAGAAGTCAAATGCGAGAGTTTTTCGCATGGATGCAAAGGAAGCGGTTAAGGACGACAATGTGCTTACAGGTACTTTTCTCGTAAATAATATATTTGCAAGAGTACTATTCGATTCTGGCGCTGATAAATCCTTTGTAGACCAGAAATTTTGCCAACTACTAAATATGCCTATCAAAACCCTTGATATGAAATACGAAGTAGAGTTAGCAGACGGCACGATAGAAACCGTCTCTACTATTCTAAAAGGATGTGAAATGTCCATTAGGAACCATTCTTTTCCTTTATCTCTACTTCCTTTCAAATTAGCGGGTTTTGACATTGTGCTAGGCATGGACTGGTTATCCCGTAATCAGGCCCAAATCATTTGCGGCAAAAGGCAGATAGTTTTAAAGACTCCGAGTGGTGAATCTCTTACCATTCGAGGGGATACGCATTACGGATTGCCCGAAGACGTATCTATGCTGAAAGCTTCAAGGTGTTTGAACAGAGGCTGTGTAATTTACATGGCTCAGGTTATAATTGAAGAACCTAAGCCGAAGATAGAGGATCTTCCTGTCATTTCTGAATACCCCGAGGTTTTTCCCGAAGAACTACCTGGTTTGCCACCAGATAGACAAGTGGAGTTCAGAATAGACATCATTCCTGGAGCGGCTCCGATAGCAAGAGCACCTTACAGATTAGCTCCGACGGAAATGAAAGAACTGAGGACCCAGTTGGATGAACTGCTGGCGAAGGGTTTTATCAGACCTAGTTCATCTCCCTGGGGAGCTCCTGTCCTATTTGTAAAGAAGAAGGACGGATCAATGCGGTTGTGCATTGATTACCGTGAGCTGAACAAAGTTACCATAAAGAATAGATATCCTTTGCCACGGATTGACGATCTGTTCGATCAGCTGCAAGGAGCGAGCTACTTCTCAAAGATCGACTTAAGGTCGGGCTATCATCAACTAAGGGTCAGAGATGAAGATGTACACAAGACTGCATTTAGGACTCGCTATGGTCATTACGAGTTCCTAGTGATGCCTTTTGGGCTCACAAATGCACCGGCTGCGTTCATGGATCTCATGAATCGCGTCTGCAAGCCGTATTTAGACAAATTTGTCATAGTCTTCATCGACGATATCCTTATATATTCCAAGAACCAAGCAGACCACGAGAAGCACCTCCGTTGCATTCTCGAATTACTACAGCGTGAGAAACTCTACGCCAAATTCTCGAAGTGTGAATTCTGGCTACGAGAGGTTCAGTTTTTAGGGCACGTTGTGAGTGAGCGTGGTATCCAAGTGGATCCCGCTAAGGTAGAGGCAGTCATGAACTGGCAAGAGCCAAAGACGCCTACCGAAATCCGTAGTTTCCTGGGGTTAGCAGGATACTACCGGAAATTTATTGAAAATTTTTCGAGGATTGCTGCGCCCTTGACTTCCTTGACCAAGAAGAAAGAAAAGTACATTTGGGGCCCCAAGCAGCAAGAGTCCTTCGAAATACTGAAGCAAAAGCTAAGCAACGCACCTGTGTTGACATTACCTGAAGGTACTGATGAATTCGTAGTTTACTGCGATGCATCACACACGGGCATGGGGTGTGTGCTTATGCAGAAGGGCAAGGTGATTGCCTATGCTTCAAGGCAATTAAAGGTGCACGAAAAGAATTACACAACCCATGATTTGGAGTTGGGTGCCGTTGTATTTGCACTAAAATTGTGGAGATATTACCTTTATGGTATTAAATTTGTGATTTATTCTGATCACAAAAGCCTCCAGCACCTGTTCAACCAGAAGGAGTTGAACATGAGGCAGCGCCGTTGGATGGAGACCCTGAATGACTATGATTGCGAGATCAGGTACCATCCCGGCAAGGCGAATGTAGTCGCCGATGCCTTGAGCAGAAAAGAAAGGGTAAAACCTATTCGAATCAATGCCAAGAGCATTAAGGTCAAGAACAATTTAATTGAAAGGATTTTGGCTGCACAGCGAGAGGCTGTGTTGGAAGCTAATTATCCTAATGAAAAGTTAGGAGTAACTGAGAAGCAGTTGACTCTTAGCAAGGATGGAATCCTTAGATTGAACGGACGTATATGGGTTCCGATTTATGGAGGACTACGAGATGTTGTTCTCCAGGAAGCCCATAGTTCCAAATACTCAGTCCATCCTGGTGCAGACAAAATGTACCAAGATTTGAAGGCAAATTATTGGTGGATAGGCTTGAAAAAGTCTGTAGCCGCCCATGTAGCAAAGTGCTTGACTTGTGCTCAAGTCAAAGCCGAGCACCAAAAGACGTCTGGCTTGCTACAACAGCCTGAACTTCCCGAGTGGAAGTGGGAATGCGTAACTATGGACTTCATAACCAAGTTACCCAAAACCAGGAAAGGAAACGATACAATATGGGTCATAGTCGATAGGCTGACTAAATCAGCTCACTTCCTACCCATCAAGGAGACGTATAGCTCCGATATGTTAGCCCAACTTTATGTTGATAAGATTGTAGCCTTACACGGCATACCTGTGTCTATTATCTCCGACCGGGATACTAGATACACATCACACTTCTGGAAGAGTTTCCAGCAATCTTTGGGCACGCGTTTAAACTTTAGTACGGCTTACCATCCACAGACGGACGGTCAAAGTGAGCATACTATCTAAACGCTAGAAGACATGCTTCGTGCATGTGCGATCGATTTAGGTGGTAACTGGGATAAGATTCTACCCCTAATCGAATTCTCCTACAATAATAGCTACCACACCAGCATAAAGGCTGCACCTTTCGAGGCATTATACGGTAGGAAATGTAGATCGCCTGTTTGTTGGGCGGAAGTAGGAGAGGTCCAACTATCAGGATTGTTTTCCAGACAACGGACAAGATTGTCCAGATCCGGGAACGTCTCAAGGCTGCCCGCGATAGGCAGAAGAGCTACGCTGATCCAAAGCGTAAGGATTTTCACTTCGAAGTGGGTGAAAAGGTATTACTTAAGGTGTCACCCTGGAAGGGGGTGATGCGTTTCGGCAAGAAAGGCAAACTGAGTCCGAGATACATAGGACCTTTTGAGGTCATTGAACGTGTCGGGTCAGTTGCCTATAAGTTGAACTTGCCTGAAGAGCTCAATGGAATTCACAATGTGTTCCACATCTGCAACTGACCCGACACGTTGTGGCTCAATGGACCTTTTAAGCAGAAGGATTTGAACATGCGTCAACGACGATGGGTCGAGTTACTTAACGACTACGAATGCGCCATCAAGTACCATCCAGGCAAAGCCAATGTTATGGCTGACGCTCTAAGTCGAAAGGACACCTTACCGAGGCGCGTGCGAGCGCTACAGCTTACGATTCAGTCTAACCTTCCAGCACAGATACGGAATGCTCAGGTAGAAGCATTGAAGCCCGAAAACGTCAAGGCTGAAGCCTTACGCGGCTCACGACAACAAATGGAACAAAAGGAAGACGGAGCCTACTATGTGACGGGCCGGATTTGGGTCCCTCTCTATGGCGGTTTACGCGAACTTGTAATGGATGAAGCTCACAAGTCTCGCTACTCGGTACATCCAGGGTCAGATAAAATGTACCACGACATCAGCACTACTTATTGGTGGCCTAGCATGAAGGCCCACATCGCTACGTACGTTGGAAAATGTTTGACCTGTGCGAGAGTCAAGGTTGAATATCAGAAACCAGCTGGTCTACTTCAGCAGCCTAAGATACCACAATGGAAATGGGAAGAAATTTCCATGGATTTTGTTACAGGCTTACCTAGATCTCAGCGTGGGAACGATACAATATGGGTCATAGTTGATCGACTCACCAAGTCTGCACACTTCCTGCCGATTAAGGAAACGGACAAGTTCTCCACTCTTGCAGACGTCTATCTTAAAGAAGTTGTTTCGAGGCACGGAGTGCCCACCTCTATTATTTCGGATCGCGATGCACGATTCACGTCAGAGCTATGGCAAGCAATGCATAAATCTTTCGGCTCACGATTAGACATGAGCACAGCATATCATCCTCAGACGGATGGGCAGTCTGAGCGAACGATTCAAACACTTGAAGACATGCTTAGGGCATGCGTTATCGATTTCGGCAACGGTTGGGAAAAGCACCTCCCATTGGTGGAGTTTTCGTACAATAACAGTTACCATACCAGCATTCAAGCCGCTCCATTCGAGGCATTGTACGGACGTAAATGCCGGTCACCTCTCTGTTGGGCAGAGGTGGGGGATAGTCAGATTACGGGTCCAGAGATTGTAGTGGACGCCACAGAAAAGATAGCACAGATACGACAACGCATGGCGGCAGCACGCGACCGTCAGAAAGCCTACGCGGACAAGCGTAGAAAGCCTTTGGAATTTCAGGTCGGAGACCGGGTTTTACTAAAAGTCTCACCCTGGAAGGGTGTGGTACGTTTTGGCAAACGGGGCAAACTGAATCCGCGGTACGTCGGACCATTCGAAATCTTAGAAAAGATTGGCAAGGTAGCCTACAAGTTGAACCTACCAGCTGAACTCGGAGCAGTTCACAATGTCTTTCATGTATCGAACTTAAAGAAGTGCCTATCAGATGAAAACCTCATCATTCCTTTTAAGGAACTCACTATCGACGAGCGGTTGCAGTTCGTCGAGGAACCAGTAGAAATCACGGACCGGGATGTGAAGGTCCTCAAAAACAAGAGAATCCCTCTTGTTCGAGTTCGTTGGAACTCCAAACGTGGCCCAGAGTACACCTGGGAACGCGAAGACAGGATGACAGAAAAGTACCCCCAGTTATTCGAAACCAATGCTACCACTACTGAGGCTGAAGCTACTACTTCGGAATTTCGGGACGAAATTCCAGATCAACGGGGGGAGGATGTGACACCCCAGGAAAATCAGTGAACAATACAGTATACCTAGCTTCCTCAGTGAGTGCATACCAAATTTCGGGACGAAACTTCCAATTAGTTGGGGATAATGTGACAACTCGAATTCTAGACTTACTTTATGAACCGTATGTGAACATGTTATGATCTTACGGGCTTTAATTTATATGAATGATACGTTATTGTGTGCCTTATATGTATATATGTTATGTGAATGTACACGAACCCAAACCACACAACTGATCCGATCGTACAAGGCTAACCGATCACACAAGCCCATTTGGGCCACACGTGGAAATCGGATCCATTAGGCAACCGAGTGGGCTTGGCCCACTCCCCACTCGCAAACACCTAAACCAAGTATGGAGGCTTTGTTTCTCATTGTTGTTACAATTTTCATAACACACACAACCCTAGACCTTCTCTCTCCCTCTCACGCAAACCCGGCGGCAAAGGCACCAAGCGACCGGCGATTACCTTCTAGTTCGAGTCACCCCTTCACTCGTAATCGGTTAGTATGTTTGTTTGGTTATTATGATTGAATGATGTATGGTTTGCATGATCGTATGATGTGATACTAATTGGTAGTGCTCATGATAACCGGCCATGTGTGTTCACTTAATCGGATCCTAGTGGGTTCATGTGCTTAGTAAATCGGATTAATTGATGTTAATCGGCTAATATGTTCTGTCACTTGAATTGGATATGATGTTGATTGTTGTGATGTTTTTAAACCGGCTTCATGTTGTTAAATATGGATAATTATCCAAGGTTTTGATATGTTGTTCATGTGGTTGTGAATTAGGGTTCATACGGATTTAGTGCTAAAAACCCTGTTTGATCGATGGTTTGCTAGTTGGATAGTTGAGATTGTGTTAATTGATAATTGCCAAAATATGGAAACTATGTAACGGATAATGGATTGTAACCATTCTGCATGAAATCAGGAGATCAGTTACAAATTGATAGTTTGGACACGGTTGCGAGTCGGTATCACCAATTGCGACTCGAAACCTCACACCGGCACAACAGCACGAGCCGCAATCGCAGTTGCGAGTCCCATTGCGACTCGTAACCAGGCCATGATGAGCCGTAACCACCTGTTGCGACTCGTAACCCGGTTGCGACTCAAGATCATTAGTTGCCACTCGGGAACACCCCAGTTGCGAGTCCCGTTGCGACTCGGGACCTTCTCGTTGCGACTCGAGACGGACTTTATGTTTTTGGATTTTCACTGTTGCAAGCCCAACTGATTTGGGCCGAACACTTGGATCCTGTTTAACTGATTGTTATTGGACTGCTATGAAATATGTGTGAATTGCCATGATCAATACGTGTTAGAAACCTACGTGCTTTATACGAACCTAACTTGCATAAGTAACCATGATAGGACGTGGTTGATCCCTTACTTGTATACTTGAGCATTTTATTGTCTGCCGAGCAAACCCAGGTGAGTTCACACTCCTACTAAGGCATGGGATTCCCGGGTCGTGGGAATGGGATAAAGGTTACAATTGACTAAGAACGTACATATGCTTTTCCTAGACTATCACCTACCATGATCCTCGGATGTCAGGACGGTTCCGTAGGTTAGGATAACACCTACGTGGTCATATGCCAATTACTGCCTCGGATGTCAGGCACGCACGTAAAACCTACGTGTACGCATTACTTACTTCTATCCTCGGTACAAAGGATACGTACGTGAAACCCACGTACACCCCCGCGTCTCCTGTCCTCGGTTGTGAAGGATACGTACGTAAAACCTACGTACACCCCATACGCGCTACTGTTCTCGGATGAAGAACAGGGATGATACGAGTAGTTGATACGAATAGTCTAGTGGTCACATAACATGGGAAGCCCCCACCAGTATAACTTACTATCGGCCCAGTAGAGCCACCCGTTACTTACTGTTACGCATTTACTTACCGTGAACTCGCTCAACTAGTCTGTTGATCATTCTGTTACATGCCTTGCAGATCGTTAGGTACATGGAGCTTGCACAAAGAGGAGCCGGTTGTTGTGGACAAGGATCGTATTACTTTGTTGGACACTTATGACATTTCAGTATATTTAACTTGGGTTTAAACAATGCTTCCGCTACTTAAACAATGCTTGGTTTTGAAACATCGATCATGTTTTGATGAACTACTTTAATGACTTTTATTATTATTAAATGCTATGTTTGATATGATTGATGGTTTGATCCTGGTCATATCACGCTCCCAAGCGGTGGTACTCCGCGAGTGGATTTTGGGGGTGTGACAGATTGGTATCAGAGCCATTGGTTATAGAGAACTTGGTTTTAATACGGGAAAAAGTTTTCATTAAAACCGGACTATAACCAGAACAGTGCTCTCAACGATCCACAACGACGCTTCGCTCCCCGTGCAAGACTCGACAGTTTAGGTAATAAGGTTTATGTTTATTGCCTGCTTGCTAGAATTACTTAGAACTTTGCTCGAGGTATGCTTAGACTACAATGCTCACTATTTGCTATTGCTTAAGAACCCTTTACGTGCTTACACTTTTCTGTCATCGCACTATTCGCGAACTTTTCTCACCTATTTCGCCTTTGACATGAAGATCAATGGCTGGAAGAATTAACATGACACAAGCCCAGTTAGAGGCTCTTGTTCAAGCCCAAGTTGTTGCGGCAGTTGCAGCAGCTCAAGCAGGTAGTATATCCTGCAGTATAGGCACACACTAGGATCCTTAGATCCTACATTCACTCTTGTATTTAACTTTGCCCTATTCGTACACAATAGGTCAACACGCGCAGCAGCCTGTCTGCACATTCAAGAACTTCATGGACTGTCGTCCAAACTCTTTCAGCGGCACAGAAGGAGCGGTTGGACTCCTCCACTGGTTCGAGAAGCTAGAATCAGTATTCGAGATGTGCGAGTGCCCTGAGGCTCGCAAGGTCAAGTTTGCCACCGGCACCTTGGAAGGAATCGCGCTAACCTGGTGGAACGCGCAGGTGCAGATTCTTGGGTTGGCAGCTGCTAACGCCACCCCATGGAACGATTTTAAGGAACTCATCAAGCGTGAGTATTGCACGCGTGAAGATATTCACAAGTTAGAGGACGAGCTGTATAATTTGAAAATGGTTGGGTCGGAGATTGAGGCGTATACCAAGCGGTCAAACGAGCTGGCCGTGCTGTGTCCAACTATGGTAGACCCTCCATATAAGCGCATCGAGATGTATCTCAAGGGGTTGGCACCAGAAATCCAGAGCCACGTTACTTCGGCTAATCTCGACAACATCCAGGAAATCCAGCGTCTCGCTCATCGCATCACCGAACAGGCAGTGGAACAGAATAAACTGCCTAAGCGTGTCAGCGCTACTGCTACAGTCACTCCTTCAGCTACTCCCGTTACTCTCAGTGACAACAAGAGGAAATGGGAGGGGGATTCAAGCAAAGCATCAGTTTCGGTTCAGTCCCAGAATCAGCAGCGAAAGACCGACAACTATCAAAGCCCTAACCAGCAGTCGTCAGGTAGCCACAGGCAGGGTGGATATCGCGGAAATCTTCCAAAGTGCAACAACTGCAACAGGCACCACAACGGTCAGTGTACCAAGGGTCGTTGTCAAAGATGCCTCAAGATGGGTCACGAGGCCAAAGACTGTAGAAGCCTTCGTCCTGCGAACCAAAATCAGCAGCAGCCTCGCGCTCAGCCTAACCAACAACAGGGCAACAAGGGATGCTACAATTGTGGTGCTGAAGGCCACATCAAGAGACACTGCCCACAGCTCAACAGGAACCAGAACAACAACAATCAGGGCAATGGCAACAACAACAATGGGGGAAACAACAACGGCAACGAGGCAAGGGGCCGTGCATTCGTACTAGGTCGTGGTGACGCAGTGAACGATCCCAACGTTGTTATGGGTAAGTTTCTCCTCGACAATATTTACGTTACTGTTTTGTTTGATTCGGGTGCGGATACAAGCTATATGTCTGTGA
The DNA here is from genome assembly GCF_002127325.2 of Helianthus annuus. Taxonomy (NCBI): domain Eukaryota; kingdom Viridiplantae; phylum Streptophyta; class Magnoliopsida; order Asterales; family Asteraceae; genus Helianthus; species Helianthus annuus. The sequence goes on from NC_035449.2 coordinate 72,773,796, forward strand.
AAATGTGTCAACTGCTAAAACGTGCACCAACACTTTTACCCACCAAACATGTAGTAGAGTTAGCTAACGGTAAAAGTTTAGAAGCCACGCACGTAGTTCAGGGTTGTAATCTTATCCTAGCTGGTCAAGCCTTCTCTATTGATCTCATTCCCATAGTTTTGGGAAGTTTCGACGTCGTGATTGGGATGGATTGGTTATCCCAACATCAGGCAGAAATTTTATGCAGCGAGAAGATCATTCGTATTCCACGTTCTGGTCAAGAACCTCTCGAAGTCCAAGGCGACAAGAGTGGTGCTGTGGTTGGCATCATCTCATTCTTGAAGGCTCAGAAGTGCTTACGTAAAGGTCACAGAGCCATTTTGGCTCTTGTTTCAGACGCATCAGTAAAGGAAAAGAAATTGGAGGATATACCAGTCGTACGTAACTTCCCTCAGGTGTTTCCTGAAGATTTACCTGGCTTACCGCCTCATCGTCAGGTTGAATTTCAGATCGAGCTCGCTCCGGGAGCAGCACCCATAGCTCGCGCACCATATCGTCTAGCTCCATCAGAATTGGAAGAATTGTCAAAGCAGCTACAAGAGCTCTTGGAAAAGGGCTTCATTCGTCCAAGCTCTTCGCCTTGGGGAGCTCCAGTACTTTTCGTGAAAAAGAAAGACGGTACGTTCAGGATGTGTATAGACTACAGGGAACTGAACAAGGTGACGGTGAAGAACCGTTATCCTCTTCCACGCATAGACGACTTATTCGACCAGTTGCAAGGGTCGTGTTACTATTCCAAGATCGACCTACGGTCAGGATATCATCAACTGAGAGTCCGCGAGGAGGACGTCTCCAAGACAGCCTTCAGAACTCGCTATGGTCACTACGAGTTCTTGGTTATGCCGTTCGGACTTACGAACGCACCTGCAGTATTCATGGATCTTATGAACAGGGTGTGCAAACCCTATCTCGACAAGTTCGTCATTGTTTTCATAGACGACATTCTGATCTACTCCAAGAGTCAGGAGGAACACGAGCGACACCTACGCCTTATATTGGAACTCCTTCGGAAGGAACAGCTGTACGCCAAGCTTTCTAAATGCGACTTCTGGCTACGTGAAGTCCACTTCTTAGGCCACATGGTAAACAAGGATGGGATTCACGTCGATCCATCCAAGGTAGACTCGATCAGGAACTGGCCTGCACCGCGTACACCGACAGAAATACGCCAATTCTTGGGTTTGGCAGGTTACTACAGACGGTTTATTAAAGACTTTTCAAAGATCGCGCAACCACTTACGCTACTGACACAGAAGGGTGTCACCTACCGTTGGGGCAACACGCAGGAAACTGCTTTTCAGTATCTAAAGGATAGGCTTTGCAGCGCACCTATTCTTTCATTGCCAGAAGGCACAGAAGACTTCGTAGTATATTGTGATGCATCTATCCAGGGTCTTGGATGTGTGTTGATGCAACGTGATAAAGTAATAGCCTACGCTTCTCGGCAACTCAAGGTTCACGAACGGAACTACACGACGCACGATTTAGAGCTGGGAGCTGTTGTTTTCGCGCTTAAGATATGGCGACACTACCTGTACGGTACCAGGTGCACGATTTACACCGATCACAGGAGTCTCGAGCATATCCTTAAGCAGAAGGATTTGAACATGCGTCAACGACGATGGGTCGAGTTACTTAACGACTACGAATGCGCCATCAAGTACCATCCAGGCAAAGCCAATGTTATGGCTGACGCTCTAAGTCGAAAGGACACCTTACCGAGGCGCGTGCGAGCGCTACAGCTTACGATTCAGTCTAACCTTCCAGCACAGATACGGAATGCTCAGGTAGAAGCATTGAAGCCCGAAAACGTCAAGGCTGAAGCCTTACGCGGCTCACGACAACAAATGGAACAAAAGGAAGACGGAGCCTACTATGTGACGGGCCGGATTTGGGTCCCTCTCTATGGCGGTTTACGCGAACTTGTAATGGATGAAGCTCACAAGTCTCGCTACTCGGTACATCCAGGGTCAGATAAAATGTACCACGACATCAGCACTACTTATTGGTGGCCTAGCATGAAGGCCCACATCGCTACGTACGTTGGAAAATGTTTGACCTGTGCGAGAGTCAAGGTTGAATATCAGAAACCAGCTGGTCTACTTCAGCAGCCTAAGATACCACAATGGAAATGGGAAGAAATTTCCATGGATTTTGTTACAGGCTTACCTAGATCTCAGCGTGGGAACGATACAATATGGGTCATAGTTGATCGACTCACCAAGTCTGCACACTTCCTGCCGATTAAGGAAACGGACAAGTTCTCCACTCTCGCAGACGTCTATCTTAAAGAAGTTGTTTCGAGGCACGGAGTGCCCACCTCTATTATTTCGGATCGCGATGCACGATTCACGTCAGAGCTATGGCAAGCAATGCATAAATCTTTCGGCTCACGATTAGACATGAGCACAGCATATCATCCTCAGACGGATGGGCAGTCTGAGCGAACGATTCAAACACTTGAAGACATGCTTAGGGCATGCGTTATCGATTTCGGCAACGGTTGGGAAAAGCACCTCCCATTGGTGGAGTTTTCGTACAATAACAGTTACCATACCAGCATTCAAGCCGCTCCATTCGAGGCATTGTACGGACGTAAATGCCGGTCACCTCTCTGTTGGGCAGAGGTGGGGGATAGTCAGATTACGGGTCCAGAGATTGTAGTGGACGCCACAGAAAAGATAGCACAGATACGACAACGCATGGCGGTAGCACACGACCGTCAGAAAGCCTACGCGGACAAGCGTAGAAAGCCTTTGGAATTTCAGGTCGGAGACCGGGTTTTACTAAAAGTCTCACCCTGGAAGGGTGTGGTACGTTTTGGCAAACGGGGCAAACTGAATCCGCGGTACGTCGGACCATTCGAAATCTTAGAAAAGATTGGCAAGGTAGCCTACAAGTTGAACCTACCAGCTGAACTCGGAGCAGTTCACAATGTCTTTCATGTATCGAACTTAAAGAAGTGCCTATCAGATGAAAACCTCATCATTCCTTTTAAGGAACTCACTATCGACGAGCGGTTGCAGTTCGTCGAGGAACCAGTAGAAATCACGGACCGGGATGTGAAGGTCCTCAAAAACAAGAGAATCCCTCTTGTTCGAGTTCGTTGGAACTCCAAACGTGGCCCAGAGTACACCTGGGAACGCGAAGACAGGATGACAGAAAAGTACCCCCAGTTATTCGAAACCAATGCTACCACTACTGAGGCTGAAGCTACTACTTCGGAATTTCGGGACGAAATTCCAGATCAACGGGGGGAGGATGTGACACCCCAGGAAAATCAGTGAACAATACAGTATACCTAGCTTCCTCAGTGAGTGCATACCAAATTTCGGGACGAAACTTCCAATTAGTTGGGGATAATGTGACAACTCGAATTCTAGACTTACTTTATGAACCGTATGTGAACATGTTATGATCTTACGGGCTTTAATTTATATGAATGATACGTTATTGTGTGCCTTATGTGTATATATGTTATGTGAATGTACACGAACCCAAACCACACAACTGATCCGATCGCACAAGGCTAACCGGTCACACAAGCCCATTTGGGCCACACGTGGAAATCGGATCCATTAGGCAACCGAGTGGGCTTGGCCCACTCCCCACTCGCAAACACCTAAACCAAGTATGGAGGCTTTGTTTCTCATTGTTGTTACAATTTTCATAACACACACAACCCTAGACCTTCTCTCTCCCTCTCACGCAAACCCGGCGGCAAAGGCACCAAGCGACCGGCGATTACCTTCTAGTTCGAGTCACCCCTTCACTCGTAATCGGTTAGTATGTTTGTTTGGTTATTATGATTGAATGATGTATGGTTTGCATGATCGTATGATGTGATACTAATTGGTAGTGCTCATGATAACCGGCCATGTGTGTTCACTTAATCGGATCCTAGTGGGTTCATGTGCTTAGTAAATCGGATTAATTGATGTTAATCGGCTAATATGTTCTGTCACTTGAATTGGATATGATGTTGATTGTTGTGATGTTTTTAAACCGGCTTCATGTTGTTAAATATGGATAATTATCCAAGGTTTTGATATGTTGTTCATGTGGTTGTGAATTAGGGTTCATACGGATTTAGTGCTAAAAACCCTGTTTGATCGATGGTTTGCTAGTTGGATAGTTGAGATTGTGTTAATTGATAATTGCCAAAATATGGAAACTATGTAACGGATAATGGATTGTAACCATTCTGCATGAAATCAGGAGATCAGTTACAAATTGATAGTTTGGACACGGTTGCGAGTCGGTATCACCAATTGCGACTCGAAACCTCACACCGGCACAACAGCACGAGCCGCAATCGCAGTTGCGAGTCCCGTTGCGACTCGTAACCAGGCCATGATGAGCCGTAACCACCTGTTGCGACTCGTAACCCGGTTGCGACTCAAGATCATTAGTTGCCACTCGGGAACACCCCAGTTGCGAGTCCCGTTGCGACTCGGGACCTTCTCGTTGCGACTCGAGACGGACTTTATGTTTTTGGATTTTCACTGTTGCAAGCCCAACTGATTTGGGCCGAACACTTGGATCCTGTTTAACTGATTGTTATTGGACTGCTATGAAATATGTGTGAATTGCCATGATCAATACGTGTTAGAAACCTACGTGCTTTATACGAACCTAACTTGCATAAGTAACCATGATAGGACGTGGTTGATCCCTTACTTGTATACTTGAGCATTTTATTGTCTGCCGAGCAAACCCAGGTGAGTTCACACTCCTACTAAGGCATGGGATTCCCGGGTCGTGGGAATGGGATAAAGGTTACAATTGACTAAGAACGTACATATGCTTTTCCTAGACTATCACCTACCATGATCCTCGGATGTCAGGACGGTTCCGTAGGTTAGGATAACACCTACGTGGTCATATGCCAATTACTGCCTCGGATGTCAGGCACGCACGTAAAACCTACGTGTACGCATTACTTACTTCTATCCTCGGTACAAAGGATACGTACGTGAAACCCACGTACACCCCCGCGTCTCCTGTCCTCGGTTGTGAAGGATACATACGTAAAACCTACGTACACCCCATACGCGCTACTGTTCTCGGATGAAGAACAGGGATGATACGAGTAGTTGATACGAATAGTCTAGTGGTCACATAACATGGGAAGCCCCCACCAGTATAACTTACTATCGGCCCAGTAGAGCCACCCGTTACTTACTGTTACGCATTTACTTACCGTGAACTCGCTCAACTAGTCTGTTGATCATTCTGTTACATGCCTTGCAGATCGTTAGGTACATGGAGCTTGCACAAAGAGGAGCCGGTTGTTGTGGACAAGGATCGTATTACTTTGTTGGACACTTATGACATTTCAGTATATTTAACTTGGGTTTAAACAATGCTTCCGCTACTTAAACAATGCTAGGTTTTGAAACATCGATCATGTTTTGATGAACTACTTTAATGACTTTTATTATTATTAAATGCTATGTTTGATATGATTGATGGTTTGATCCTGGTCATGTCACGCTCCCAAGCGGTGGTACTCCGCGAGTGGATTTTGGGGGTGTGACATGTACCTTCAAACGAATAAATCATAGATTGTACGGAAGCGAAACACGGAAGAAAGTGTGAGATTACGAACTACAGGGGTTAACTGTGTCAACATGTTTAATTATACCTCTGAGTGACCCCTTTAACGTTCCCAAGGCTTCGTAACAGTATTATACACTCACTAGAATATACTGTATAAATTCCGCGAAGTTCCATCTTAAAACGAGAAAGTTATACTCGAATTCGTATGAGAAGGGTTAAAAGCGTCAACAGTGAAAGTTAAGGCTTTCCAAATAATTAATAAATAACCGGGGACTTTATAATGCGGGTAAATAACACGAGGCCCCTATCGGTAAATAACCGAGGGCCAAACCGCAAAGTTACCCCTTCAAACCCGAAAGGTCAGGTAAATCATTACGAAATATTTCGTTATTAATTACCAGATTCTGATAATCATTACAAAAGATTTTAAAAATCTGAAAAACAGACCTCTCGCGACCCGCGTGAAGGTTAGGCTTAAGTTGAGGCGGGCCGCGAGCCTCCTCAATTACGCGTCTGATTTCTTAAACTCAGGCGACCCGCGTAAAAGTGCATGGGAACTCCCATGCGGGTCGCGTGGAACGCCCAGATGCAGAAAGTTGGTGTTTTCTTGACTTTTGGGCATTATGAACGATCAATCTCCAATAAATGAGGCATGGGCGCCCCCTACTCGACCCATAGCCCTCAGGGACACCTACCCATCATCTCTGGACTGTTGTGAGTGTTTGTAATGATCATAGATGCTTGGCATTGGCTATAAATAGCCACATTATGCACATAACATTCACAACACCAAAAACACACATCTCTGGTCATTCTAAGAAGCTCTCAAGCATCCCTCTGAGTTCTTAAGTCTTCCCTCAACTTCTGTAAGTGATCTAACCCTTTGTGGTTTCACATTTCCTTAGTAAATGGCTAAGAACCAAACCGTCGTAAATACGGTTTGACTTTAAAATAACTCAGTGATGGTTCAGTCTTATGACGAATCAAAAGTGGTTATAAGTTGGTATCAATGAGGGTAATAAACCTCTAAAAGGGTTCCCCCTGATCACCAATCTAACTATGTCAAATATCGAGTCAAACGTGCGGTTAAAAAGTCAACAGAAAGCTATTTTAGCGATTTATGCATAATCTGTAATGTATATGTTATGAAACCTGTTTTGACACTTATAAAATATGATATTAAGTATATAAACTTGTTTGCGCTCGTTTGAATCGACCATTTGCTATATTGAACCGGTTCGGAGCCGAATGTCGCAAAAGTTTGACTTTTGCTTTGACTTCAGTTCTGACCCGTTTTAGTGAGGTATAAATATACCTTAGGACTCTCTTAGGACCAGGTCACATGTCGGTATAAACCTCTGTGATCGGTTCATGAGTTATCCGAGTCTTTTGCGCATTTCCGTCATTCGCCTAAAAGTTGACCGTAACGCCATTTTGAAAATAAAACGAGTATTTCGGACGCGTGAACGGACCAGAACCTTGCTTACTAAATTATAAGCATGTCCTTAAAGTTTCACGTCAATCCGAGGTCTAGAATGAGAGTTATGCTAAATGGCACATTTAAAGTAAACTTTATTAATTAACGGCGCAATTAGCATAACACCTATCTAAACCAAGATTTCGTCACCAAAACTTTTACCCACTGTATTGAAATAATATTTTGGGAATTTTAAAGATTTTTAATAATTTTTACCTCGCTCATAACCTGCGGTTATGGCTACGGTTCGGTAAATACCGAATATGCCCTTTTCGGCCAAAACATGAGTTCTACGAGGTCTTTTGACCCGATTCCAGTTGCTACTGATTTTAAATAATAAATAAAGTATTTTAAGCTTTATAAGCTATTCGGGAAACTCAGATTTCCTGTAGAACTCGAAAAGCCCTTTTAAAAGTCTTTAAAATGACCGAAAAGCCCCTACGGGGCATAATATTAACTTAAACTCGTTACGGGCATCACGGAAGGTATCCTACTGATACCACGACCCATTTAAGGCATATTGACTTAGGAAATAAGCGTACGACTCTCATGGTTAACCGTTTCGCCTATTGCGCGCACGGTTCGGCTTATGAAACTAGTTTTCATAAATTAGCCGATACGGGTCAAATTATATTATTTGAACCCCAAAATCCAGAGTGTGAACCATTAACCCATATAAAACAAGTCTCTGAACTTGTTGGGTCAGAATCACACTCTATTCTCGGTTTTCGCCTTTTCGCGCGGTTAAACCATATCTATATATATCGGAACCAACCGGTCTAGGCTACGGTCATTATAACGACTCGTTAGGATTCCAAGAGGTTAATTAAAACCTTCGTTCCAGATTAGGAGCCCCAGTAAAAGCTATCGGTGATTTAATCCAAATTAAGGAAATATACTTGCAAAGGTAAATACTTTAACTTATTTCCCCTATATGGGCTTGGGTTACGGTATATTAATACCGCTTGATTGAGCATTATATTCATCCATCGCTTAGGTGGTTAATTAAATAATATGATCGGCTCATTTAAACAGTTTTGTTGCTTATAAGCCTTTGGGGGGTTTAATGACCGTTGTCCCGGATATCCTTGGCATCATTTCACGAAATGGCCACGACCATCGACATCCCGGTGTAGGCGTACACCCGGTATATAGTGTCGACATTAAATTAAAAGACGTAGCCGTTGGTTTTTATACTACGGTTTTACGCAATGTGGTGTGTCTATAAATCTTTAACCCGGCACGACCCGGGCTACTGAACGCATAAAAGAACATGTAAAACGTTCACAAGATTTTATTAAAATTTTCCCAAGTTATAAAAGAGTTTGTGCCTTGTGCATTCAAATCAATTTTAATAAACATTTTCAAATGTGTCAGTTGAATGTATTTACCAGTGTAAACTGACGTATTTTCCCCAAAAAGATTAAGTGCAGGTACTGTACGAAATTGGCTGGTATTAGCTGCCTAAGCATCATGAATAGTCTCGCAAACTCGATGCCGTATCTGAATGAACAACATTTTATTATTTTGATCCGCTGTGGATATATTCAACTTCTGTAATACATTTGATATTACAACCAGAGGTTGAGTTTATATATTTATCTTATGCTTCCGCTGTGCATTATATAATTGTGTGGTTTGACTATATTGTTGCCAACGTCATCACGGTAATCCCCCACCGGGCCCACCGGTGAGATACGTGGAAATCGGGGTGTGACACATCAGTTTAAAATCAGATTTAAAACAGTCTTATAAAAATCACTAAAAAAGCTGACTTTTCCCGTTTTTAACGCATAGTTTCATACTGAACTTTACCATGACCATCCCAAATCATCAAGACTTGATATTTTAACATAATACATGATATCTACTGATTAAAACAAAAATTTTAATCACATATATGCAGGTCTCATGAAAAGCACAAAATTCATGCAATTATCACCCGATTTACTAGTTTTCAAGCTTTATGTACAACATGCAAAGCTACCAAGTTATAACATAATTTTTATAACTTTAAAATACATCAAATAACTTCATTCCTCATGTTTGTTTACTGATTTAAGCGAATGTTTATCATGTCACAACAAATCCCTTTTATGATGATCATCAAACCGTCCTACAAGTCTATGTACAAGTATTTTAAGCACATTTACTTCTTAATCATATCCAAGATTATTAAACCTTATTCTTTCATTTATTGTAACATATGACACATTTATAACACCATTTTATTTAATTATTAATCCATCATACATAAATCATCAATACATGCATTTTAAACTAACATTCAAGAACATGCATCAACTTACAAAATCACATATATACTTACAAATTTTTGGCCATATGCATGTATGTATATAAATTTCCAAAATTCCATTTTACTTGTATTTACTTAATATCACAAGACTTTTTTTATGACAACTTTCCTGAAAATTCCATTATGATTTAAACATCCATACTTTTAAGGTCAAAATCATTGTTTAGTCAAAACTTAACCTTTAACATACATGCATGTGGGTTTTCGGCCATGTATACCAATATATCAACATTATTTCAAATCAAATCCAAGATTAAATCATTCCTTCATTACTATAACATATTAACACAAAACCTTGTTTATTCAAACAACACATTTCAACTTACCTTTCAATCAAAATTTAAAATACAAACACTAACCATACATACATACTTTCGGCCACATATATTGATGTGCACAAAATGTAACATATAAATTACATCAGTTGTGGCATAAAACTAACCCTTTTTTAGTACTAATGTTGGAAAAAGTGTGCTTTTGTCTTCCTTTTGTATTTTCGTGATTAAATGAGCTCAAAATAACAAAAGAAGCAAAAAGACAGCAAAATCTAACATAAATACAAGAAAAGGAACAAAAGTGGCATGCCCGACCTCCCGACAACATCTTCCCAAGGAAAACAAAGAAGATAGAAGACTGAACACGCCCCGTGCTCAGCGAGCACGGGGCCGTGCCCAAGTAGCAGCAGAAAAGACAAACTCATAGAAGCTTCTAATGCCCACCACGGGGCCGTGCCCAGCGGACACGAGGGCGTGGTCAACTTCCTGCAGGCGCATTTATTGGAATTGCGAATTGCAATTAATGAAGAGAGAGGGTCAGATGGACACGGGGCCGTGCCCGAGCTTCTGTTCAGCCTATAAATAGGAGTGTTTGGAGCTCTTGCAACTCATCCCTTGGCACACCACCTCTCTCACACTTCACCCACCACCCACCACCACCATAACACCATCATCCACTGTCCATCGTAGAGTGTGTGAGTCGTCTCAGGATCCAAGATTGATCGTAAGAGTTCTTGACAATCAAAGGCCATGTTTGCCTAAGTCTCTTACATCACTTGGTGAAGACAAGTGTTTAGTGTAATACTTTTTATTATTAATCTTTTGCACTTTTTAATTGGTTTCGTATTAATGACTTTAATTACTAGTTTCTTATGTTGAAGGTGATTCTTCCTTATCGTTTGTCCGTGGTGTCTTGGCATTATTTTACTGTCTATATAAAATAAAAGATTTTCACCATTCATATCTCCACGGTCTATATGGAGGTATGTTGGCTACCTGGTCGGGGGTTAAGGGAACGGTTTGGTAAGAGTCTTGCCATTGTTCAGTGTATAGATCCTGCAAAGGACCTAGGTCAAATTTAGTAGGACCTCCTTCAATACCCAAAGGTATTGGATGGCGGGGGTCCAAACTCTTTGATTCTCTCATAAGTTAAACTACTATTAAAACTTTAACCCAGCTACTTAGGACTGTATCCCTGCTGACTCAGACTACTTAGCTGAGGGTAACGTCGCCTTCAAAAGAGGGGCCCACCACATTATGCATTAATAACTTAATTAATTATCTTTCAATAATCCGACCCTTTAGGATTGTATCCTTGCTAACTCAAACTACTGGGTTGAGGGTAACGTCGCCTTTAAAAGAGGGGCCTACTACAATAACTAAGATAATCTCTTAAACAAGTGCAAAAGTGCGAAAATAATCAAAGGTTACACTACACACGAGTCGGATCCAAGTGATTCATCTTGTCTATCTGTTTTTATTTTTTATTTTATTTTTCAGCATTTTAGTTAGTTTTATTTTCTTAGTTTAAAAAACCTTTTTCTATCATTTTGATTTGATTAGACGTTCAGAATAAACCGGTACTAAAAGCTTTTGTGTCCTTGGACAACCTCGGTATCTTACCAACACTATACTACGTCCACGATGGGTGCACTTGCCCATATGTGTGTTTAGTGTTAGTAAATATCGTGTTTTATAAATTTAAAACTTGGCTAAAAAGTGTTAAAGGGCTTAAAATATATACCTAAAATATAACACACTTCACGGACATCAAGTTTTTGGCGCCGTTGCCGGGGACACAAGGATTTTAAGAAAGCGTAAAATTGATGGCCTAATCAGTTTTTCAAAACTTTTTCAAAACGCGCGCACATTTTTCTGCATTTTAGTTTAGTTTGCATTTACAGTTCGGGGCCGTGTTCACCGAACACGGGGCCGTGTTGCATATTTTTAGTTAAACACCCAGATACAGAGTCTGAACACGGGGTCGTGCTCACTGAACACGCCCCCGTGCTCAACAAGACCAGCAACTTTTATTAAAACGCCCAGATACAGACCCTGAACACGGGGCCGTGTCCAGCCTCTGTTTCCGTCTTTATTTCTGTTTTCTGGTCCCGAGACTCAGTTGTGGTCTGTTGAGTGATTCCTATGGATCAATACTCAGGAGGCTACAACTACACCTATGAGGAGGATGATTACATAAGAGACTATTGCACTAATTGTGGTAACCCGCACTCGGTACAATATTGTAACTTATTTCAACCATCCAATTCATACAACTATTATGAGGAGCCCAGGTACGAGCCATCGACTTCATACACATCCTATGAAGACCAAAGGTATGAACTTTCTTCCTCATACTCATATTTTGATGAACCAAGGTATGAACCTTCATACTCATACTTTGAGGAGTCAAGATATGAGCCACCACCTTCATATACTTATTATGAGGAACCATGGCGTGAACAACCCACCTCATATGAGTACTATGAAGAACAAAATTACGACCCTTATCCATCATATGCTTACAATGAAGAACAATGGTGTGAACCATCTACTTCATATGGGTATTATGAGGAACCAAGGATCAAACAACCGGATTCAAGCTTTGAGGATCCCGATCCTTTCTCTATCACGAAGTGGCCGATAGGATAATAGAAAAACTTAAAACTATCGAACGATACATAAAAGAATCTCGCGCAAGGGAAGAGGAGTCCCACACAAGAGAAGAGTTAAATAAAGAAAAGATAGTTGAAGAGTTAAAAATGGATGAACAAATAAGTGAAAAACCGACACATGAGTTAAACAACGAAAGAGGTGAGGCCGATAACGCTAAAATTCAAGAAGAGTCTAATTTTGAAGAAATTAACCTCTTGTCACCTTCTTTTGAAAATCATTGTTTAGTACCCACTCATGCTAAGTTTTTAAAAGAGTTAAACACTAGCACTAAAATTGACGAAACGGTAAGTGTTAAGTTAACTAATGATCAAGGACCCTTTTCAAATCAACATTACACCGGTTCCATGTTCTTTTTCAAAATTCATTTATTAGTAATGTTACAATTGATAAAGATCTTTGTGTTAACATAGTGCCTAATTACATTTTCAAAAAATTAAATTTTTCTCCACTTCAAATACCCATTTTTCTATCTAATCGGAAAATAATAAAATCAATCTGTATAGTTGAGGATGTCTTGGTCCAAACAAATCAAATGGTAATCCCAACAGACTTTGTCATCCTTGATGACGCTCCTCTAGTGTTGGGACGACCTTTTGTAAAAACACACGAAGCTTTGAAAAACCGGAGGTCCAATAATCTATCTATTCAATTAGGGGCATTTAAAAAAAGTATCGATCTTGAGCGATCAATGAAATATCCAATCGACAATGACGACCCCCTAATTGAAGATGAGCCAGAACCACCTGATAAGGTTGATAAGGTGGGTCTAGCCAAGGACCCTTATAAACGTGGCGCACCACGGACGCATTCCGCGGAACTATCCTTAGTTTTAGTTTAGATTAACTTTTATGTTTTCTAGTTTAGTTTTACTTTTCAGGAATAAAAACACACTCGGGATGGTGAAGGATATTAAGGGAAGCTTGAACGAACACCCCATGCACAAAAACAGAGCCTCCCGACAGTTTTTCTTCATTACAGCAAGTTCAGCACGGGGCCGTGCTCAACCCAACACGCCCCCGTGCCCGAAAATCTGCAGAAATGCCCAGTTCAGGTAACTGGACATGGGGCCGTGCTCACTGAACACGCCCCCGTGCCCAGCCTTCTGTTTACTTTTGGTACTGGCAGTCTGGACACGGGGCCGTGCTCAGCCAACACCACCCCGTGTTCAGCTACCCAGTAACATAAAATCTTGTTTTTAACCCACTTTTACACATTTTAATCAACCGAAAAACTTATTTTTGGAACACATTGAGGACAATGTGTAATTTAAGTGTGGGGGGATGCTAAAACCTTGAGTTTTGCAAGTCCTAATTACAAGCCTTACACAAAACTCTATTGGAACCGCTAATCACCCCAAATTTTTTTGAAAAAACTTTCTTTTTTTTTTACTTATCTTGGTTTAATTTGGGAATTACAAGTTCTAAAAAGGTTATATTTTTACAAATTTACGACCGATATCGTCGTGATAAAAAGAACCAACATAAGAAAATTATGAAACGGCGTGACAAACCTAGTTAAAATTTGATTATATATACTTGATCACATAAAAACCCATTCCCACAAAAGTGAGTTTTGAGCCTTTATTGAGCATACAAATACATATCTTTAAACTAAATGCTCATTTTTCGTTTCTTGTGTGAATAGCCGCTTGGTTCTTACAACTCTAGAAGTTGCCACGACAATACATTCCCGGTCCTTACCAACTTAAACCCGAGTAAGTAAATGCTGGAGGCATTAGGGCTAACCCTTTTTCTTTCAACACCATTATTTATTTTTTTTTACCACCTACCCAAAATCCCCCTAGTTAACCCCTTTGAGCCTAAACCTTTTCATTTCTTAACCCACAAAATAAACACCCTTTTACCCACCAAAACCCTTTTTCATTTTAAACCCTTTATTTTAGTAAAAACTCGGTTTTTCATGTGACATTCCTTTTCAAAAAAAATCTTGTTTGAATACGCTTAGTTTGAATAAATGTAAAAAAAAAGGATTCACGACAACAGACGCTTTTTACGCTTTTAGCCCTTTTTACTAACCACTAACCCAACCACCTACCTTTAACCCAAGCCTAACCCTTCACCCAAAAGTCCTCTTGATATTTATAAAGGTATATAGTTAAAAAGGAGGAGGATTGATTGCTTGGCAAGCATATGGTAGGAGTAAGTTCCATGCCGCTCTCGAGTGTTTCACGAAAATACATCTTCAGCCGAGTGTTAAGTGATCCCCCGTGAGGTATGTGAACTTGTTTATAAATGGAATTTTAAAAAAGGCATGTTATGCCCATATAAGTAATTTCTCTTATGAAACGTTCTAAATAAATCATAACAAATAGGATTGTAAATAATATAAAAATAAAACCCAATAAAGATCTTGGATTCCCGACACTCAAGATAAGCTCAAAACTTCTCTTCTACCCATTCCATTTGGGTGTGTAAGCCACATTTTAAAGAGTTTTGCTTGAGGACAAGCAAAGATTCAAGTGTGGGGATATTTGATGTGCACAAAATGTAACATATAAATTACATCAATTGTGGCATAAAACTAATCCTTTTTTAGTACTAATGTTGGAAAAGTGTGCTTTTGTCTTCCTTTTGTATTTTCAGGATTAAATGAGCTCAAAATAACAAAAGAAGCAAAAAGATAGCAAAATCTAACATAAATACAAGAAAAGGAACAAAAGTGGCATGCCCGACATCTCGACAGCATCTTCCCAAGGAAAACAAAGAAGACAGAAGACTGAACACGCCCCGTGCTCAGCGAGCACGGGGCCGTGCCCAAGTAGCAGCAGAAAAGACAAACTCATAGAAGCTTCTACTGCCCACCACGGGGCCGTGCCCAGCGGACACGGGGGCGTGGTCAACTTCCTGCATGCTCATTTATTGGAATTGCGAATTGCAATTAATGAAGAGAGAGGGTCAGATGGACACGGGGCTGTGCCCAGCGGTCACGGGGCCGTACCCGAGCTTCTGTTCAGCCTATAAATAGGAGTGTTTGGAGCTCTTGCAACTTATCCCTTGGCACACCACCTCTCTCACACTTCACCCACCACCCACCACCACCATATCACCATCATCCACCACCATCATCCATTGTCCATCGTAGAGTGTGCGAGTCGTCTCGGGATCCAAGATTGATTGTAAGAGTTCTTGACAATCAAAGGCCATGTTTGCCTAAGTCTCTTACATCACTTGGTGATCGTAAGTGTTTAGTGTAATACTTTTTATTTTTAATCTTTTGCACTTTTTAATTGGTTTTGTATTAATGACTTTAATTACTAGTTTCTTATGTTGAAGGTGATTCTTCCTTATCGTTTGTCCGTGGTGTCTTGGCATTATTTTACTGTCTACATAAAATAAAAGATTTTCACCATTCATATCTCCACGGTCTATATGGAGGTATGTTGGCTACCTGGTCGGGGGTTAAGGGAACGGTTTGGTAAGAGTCTTGCCATTGTTCAGTGTATAGATCCTGCAAAGGACCTGGGTCAAATTTAGTAGGACCTCCTTCAATACCCAAAGATATTGGATGGCGGGGGTCCAAACTCTTTGACCCCCTCATAAGTTAAACTACTATTAAAACTTTAACCCAGCTACTTAGGACTGTATCCCTGCTGACTCAGACTACTTAGCTGAGGGTAACGTCGCCTTCAAAAGAGGGGCCTACCACATTATGCATTAATAACTTAATTAATTATCTTTCAATAATCCGACCCTTTAGGATTGTATCCTTGCTGACTCAAACTACTGGGTTGAGGGTAACGTTGCCTTCAAAAGATGGGCCTACTACAATAACTAAGATAATCTCTTAAACAAGTGCAAAAGTGCGAAAATAATCAAAGGTTACACTACACACGAGTCGGATCCAAGTGATTCATCTTGTCTATCTGTTTTTTATTTTTTATTTTATTTTTCAGCATTTTAGTTAGTTTTATTTTCTTAGTTTAAAAAACTTTTTTCTAACATTTTGATTTGATTAGACGTTGAGGATAAACCAGTACTAAAAGCTCTTGTGTCCTTGGACGACCTCGGTATTTTACCAACACTATACTACGTCCACGATGGGTGCACTTGCCCATATGTGTGTTTAGTGTTAGTAAATATCGTGTTTTATAAATTTAAAACTTGGCTAAAAAGTGTAAAAGGGCTTAAAATATATACCTAAAATATAACACACTTCACGCACATCATATATACATACATCCTTCACATTTTTATTTTTATAAAAATCATTTGTTGGTTTGATTTCAATAATAGTGAAAATCCAAGTATTTGAGAATCACACTCATCATCATCATCATCAAATGTGTTTTAAAAGTAGTAAAATATTATACCTTTCAAGAATCAAAGTGGGTTTTATGATGAGAATCTTAATGATAAACAAGGTTGTTCCTCCTTGAATCACCTTGAAATCAACTTTTGGTCTTCAAAATGACCCAAAACTAGCTTGAAATGGCCATGATTTTTATGAAACAAGCGTGAAAAAGTGAAGTGGGGGTGTTCTTGGGTGGGTTCGGCCGAGATGTATCAAGGAAGAAGAAGAAAATTAGTTTGAAAAGGTGAATCTTGGAATGTATGTGAAGTGAAGTGTTGGTGTAGATGAAATGATTAGGTTTCATAAGAGATCAACACTTGGCAATATTAGGAGAAGTGGTGGGCACACTAGCCGCCACGTCTCACCTTCACACGCACTTTCTCTCTCTAATATATCATATATACACATATACATGCATAACACATGTATTTAACTGAATACCGAGTATTTTATTTCGCGTTTTATCTGCGTTTAAAATTATTTTTAGTATTTTATAAAAATAACTCACCAAAATATTACTAAATAATATTTCGTTCACCTAAACTGGCTGCGTCGTCTACGTTTCGCAGTATACGCATTGTATTGCGCAGTGTAGTACGCGCTTAAATTCGCAAAACGAGATTTTTAAGCGTTCTAACTAATTTTTCTTCACGGATATGATTAAAAATAAGGTTTTAATCATAACAGAATATTTTTCGGATTTTAACGTCATCCGGACAGTCACCAACGTTCGTTTCGCATTATGTTCGTTACGCGATAAGCGTTTAACTTATTATTACCAACGTAATTTTTAGAAAAGTTTGAGTTTGTCAAACTTTCAAACACCTCAAATTAATATCCTATTTAATAATTTAGTGCCTACATATACTCATAACACGTGTCATACCAGTAAAGTGCCAGCTCAGAATAGCCGGGTGTCACAAGAAAGACGTGTGTTATTCACTAGTTTTTGCCTCGTCCGCGTTGCGGGCACTAACCCGAATATTTATCTCTCATAATATGTACGTCTGTGTTTTGTTTACTTGTACATACACTCCTAACACGATCTCAGAAAAAATTACATCGAGTCAACCAATTAAAACAAAACACTACAATACTTTTGCAAAAAAAAAAAAAAAAAAAAAAAAAAAAAACCACTATGGAAAGGCTAAATTTTAGACTCTGTGCAAAATTGTAGCTTTTTAAGAAAAATGAGCGTGTGCCAGATAGCCGCCTGTCATGAATAAAAATTACTCCGAGTCAACTAATTAAAAAAACACTATAATAGTTTTGTCAAAAAATAAAACAAAGACGAACGCATAGCTGTAATTTTACACCGGGGCAAAATCGTAATTTGACAGGAAAAAAAACCAAAGCAATGGCAAAACTGTAAATTTGAACTGAGGGCAAAACTGTAATTTAGCTGGGAGGGTGAAAAACAAAACCAATGGCAAAACTGTAAATTTAAACTGGATAAAATCGTAAATTTGCTAGACCAATGGAGTAGTGTCAGGCAGCTGCCTGAGACTATTCTCCTAACTTGTAAATGTATATTTAGTAAATTAGGCTAGAGGGTGTGGTATAAAGCCCCAATGGGCTCTATCATGCTACATCAGCGTCATGTCACATCGGGGCTTTAAAGCCTCTTTCCTTTAACTTGCATGCAATGGTTTAAAGCCCCCTATTAAATAAAATATAAAAAAATAAAGAGCAAAAGATATGCTCGAGTATACTCGAATGAAAGATAAGAAAAATTGTGCATTTATGGTGCATTTAAAAAAATAATAACATATGAAAAAGATAGAAATGTTTGAAATATATTTCCAATTTTACCCCTTCTTCATTAAAGACCCCTTTTACTACTTTTTGGTGGTTTTCATAGAGTTTTTTAGTTTTCTCATGATCTATCCCCTCTATGTATACTAAGTACAAAACCATTAATTACAAACTAAATATTAATTACAAGCCTTATGTAAATTATTTACATAATAAACTCAAATAATAGTAGGATTAAATCGAGCCTACATCCCCGCGTCACTTAACTTGTTTAATCTCTACCGTTAATTCCCCGATAAACAAGTTAACCTAATACCTTAAAATACATGCCGATAACACTATAATTATCAACGTAGATAGGTATTGTTTTAAGACAGGATATATTACTCCACAAGAGCCGATAAACATTATTAAGCCATCAAATATGGATCACCAAATAAATAAAATATCAAAGTATCGGTTCTCACTCTTCCAATTCATACTTCTTGAAAGAAGAAGCCTCAAAACACTAAAAAAACATTCAATTCATCAAATATAAAAGTTATAAACCCGTTTCATCATCGCAAAGTTGTAAAATTTCTAGACCATGTACTTTGATGTCCGAAAGGTAACAAGCTCTTGATGGGTACATTACAAATCATGTTAATGTGGAAGATCACACGAAATGCATGGTAACATGACCATCAATCAAAACAGAGATGTCAACATCAAATCAATTATGCCTCAATGAGCCCACGTCTCATTAGATAAAATGGAACTTCCTAGAATGTTATAGAACTCCATAGAAAAGTATAGATATATAATATTATATGCTTAAAAGAATTGTATAGAACTCTTTAGAATTAACCTTTTAACTTTCTTTTGAAAGTCGTTTGGATCACTACAAAATATTAAAACGACAAAACTTACTACAGACAAAGTGTTACACAAAGGATGAAAAAGACAACTCCGTGAGAGGTGAGTATCTCTTGGTACCAAAAGTGATTCCATGCTTCTGTGTTTGATAATATTATTAATGTTATTATTATTAAATTATAACTTAAGTATATATTAAATTATGAAACACAACATTTGTGACATCTTCACAAACATTTAAACTAAAACGATCTTTCAAATAGGTCAAACGAAAGTTGAGGATAAACACACAACAAAAAAATGGGCTAAAATGACAAATTGATGAAGTTGCAAGAGTTAAACTATTATTAATCATATGTTAAAAGAGATTCAATTACTAATACTAGATTTTGCTAACACAGTCTAGGGGTAAGTGCTCAAGTTGCATTTCTAATATCACATACACACATATGGTAATTCTATTATTCATTTTATAATCACTTTTCAAGTATCTATTTTCTATAAAAAAAAAAAAAAAAAACTCATTTTTAATTAAAAAAATACTAGTTAAAAACTAAACACAAAAGGCCACTTATAACACAAATAAGATATATCCGGTTAAATGTAATTTCAATCTATAACCCAATCACTAGATATTTACACTCGTAGCGTTCAGTGAATTACAAAATTATATCGGGCCCAACTTATTTCAAACAAGGCTCTATTCTTGAAGCCCAATTTACCAAGGCCCAATATTGTCAGTCTTCTTCCTAAAACCTCCCTGTTATATAAGAGACGACACCAGAAGAATTTGATGTTGTTCACCTAACCGGCTCCTCAAGTCATCCATGAGTTGTTTTCTAAATTCGGTATTCTCGATTACTTCTTCGATTCAAGGAAAAAAGTCACTTTATAGTTTATATCATAAGTTATTGAAAGATTTATTATGGGTCCATGAAAGATTTATGGGTTAAAGGAAAAGTATTATGATCAAATGATGTTATTACTTATTAGTGGAGCTTCTATATCACTGTGCCTGACAACTGACCAAACCCTTTTTTACTCAACCGATTTTCTTTTTTTTTTTTTTTTTTGTTCCACCTCTTTTTTTTCCTAGGCTAAGGTGAGTTTTTGGATTGTCACTGCTCGAATCATTATCATTATTTGATTATAAATAAAATTAGCTATCGTATATAACTTTTTTTTTGTGTGTCAAAAACATTATTTTGCTTCATACTTACTATAAGTAACACTTAAAAGCCAGAAATCATGTATGCTTTGTTCATTTTATGACCTAAATTCTCTTATCCAAAACAAAAAGAGCAACGTGGATATATCATAATTAACTCTCAAGATAGAAAAACATGAACCTAAATTTATAGAGAAATCAAGAGTATTATGGGTTCTTCCAATAGGATAAACATGTTATTTTTTTAGTAATTGTTACATTGACTTTTACCATTCAAGTAAGGGATTTGTTCACTTTTATACGATAAACATATTTCTTAAAGCTAAAAATTGCACTGCTGCCCTAAGGGACAATGAAACATACATATGTAAGTTGAATCCCATATGTTAAGATGAATTACACTATTACTTCTTAAGAATTCAAATTTTTGGTTTATATATTAACAGGTATTGAAGAGACTATATATGGTACACTACTAATAAAAGTGTATCAATGCCAAATGTTACCCTCTTTGTTGATTTGGTGATCACTAAAATGGTGTCCTCGGAATTAAAATGCAGTATTGATGGTCTTGGAAACCTTATCTTTTGTACGTGATGTTTTCGTTAATGCCAGGTAGATTAACTGTGCTAACAAATTGTGGTGTTATATGAAAAGTTTATTAAAAAAAGGGTCGCTGTTTGTGTTTTGGGATAGACTTTTATGTGTTAATAATTTATGTTAGTCATTCATATTTTAACATGTAGAAAAGATATCTTTTTATACGACTATAAATGGAGAGGTTAACGCTAAGGGTGTGAATTTTTAACTTGACACAAATCTAACACGAAATTTACGGGTTTGGGTTTAGTCTAAACCAGTTCAGGTCAGTTTCGGGTTAAAGCCGTCAAGTTGTTTAGCTAAACGGTCGGGTTCGTGACATCCTAGCGGGTTGGCGGATTGACCTGTTTAACTCATTTATTTATTTATTTTTTTTCAAAATGTGTATGTCATTAGTTAAATTGGTTGGGTATTTCATGGCATAACTATAATAAAAGAAAAATTGACATAAGATTTTATAATTAAAGTTTAATTGTTTTATATACATTTGTATTTTTTTTTTTTTGTAAAACATTAACTTTAAAATAATAATATGCGAAAAAAAAAACTCGTGTTAAATAGGTCGTATTTAGGTCAACCGCCGAATATTCATGTCGTGTTTGGGTTAACCCACAAGTATCTATGGTGTTCGGGTTTATAGGTCTGCCGCAATTTTCAAGTTTGGATTAATGTAAAATTTTCAAATTCTAATGACCCGTGAACACAATCTGTTTACACCCCTAGCAGACGTTTACATTTGATACAAGTTGAATCCCCTCATGTCTTGAGATAAGATAGCCTAACATACATCTGCTAGAATTTATGCTTTTCATTTACATTCGTTTACATTTTAACATGTGGTAAATATATTATGTCAATTACTTAAATAGATACTACCTTTTAAGAGGTTATCTAATGACATTTATTTACTTGTCAGGTCATTTAACTTTTGGAATACATATTGGTGCATGAAATGTTCTATGCAGAACACTAAATATTACGATAATACACAGAACAAAATGAATTACTCATTTTTTCAATCCTAAAAACCTCAAAAGTAAATGAAAATGTTAAAAATGTAAGATTTATTGTTTCTCACACTAGAATTTAAAATAAAATATGAAAAATTTTCAATTTTTATATAACCTATACATAGGTAGGTTATGTGTAGATTAAATTACCTACATATATATAGGCTATATGTAGGTAAAAATATATGGTTTTTTATGTATATGTAATACACATATTAATGTAAGAAACATAAAATTTAAAAAAATATCTACCTTAAATCCCAAAATTTAATGATTTAGAGTTGTTCTTTTTGTTCTCGCAATATTTAGTGTTCTGTAATGATCCTCATCCTATTGGTGATATATTACAAGCTACCCAAGTTAGTACTTCAAAAGAGATTACTTAAAGAGATGTTGCTTCAAAAAACGAAGTATACGAGGACTTGATAGCGTCAACTGATCAAAATATAAGCAAATGTTAGACGATAATAGCAGCGGGCCAATTTGATGTTGGCAATGTTCGACTTGATACAAGCGGTGGTTGATTGTATCGCCATTGTTTGATTTGATACCGGTGGTGCTAGTATCACCGGTGTTTGATTTGACACCGGCAGTGCTACTATCAGTGGTGATCGATATAATAATACATGTTAGTATTAGCGGCGATCAATTTGATACATGCTACAGTGCTAGTATTGTCGGTGTTCAATTTGATACCGACGGCGGTGTAGTATCATCAGTGATGTCGGTGATCAATTCGATACCTGCGATGGTGCTGGTATTGGCGGTGTTCGATTTAATACACTTGGATGATAAGCTTCATTTACACCCTCACATTTACATATTATACCTAATATCAAGAGGTATTGTTTTATTTAATTCGTAAGCACCTTTTATTTTGTTTTATATAATTCGTAGCATATTTTATTTCATGAACTTCCCTAAAATTAGGTAACCAACTTGATTACAATTTGATTGTATTTTTATTTGCTTTTCAGACTTGAGAATCCTAACTACTAGCCAACTTATTGACAAGTAAGTTGTTTATGAGTCTTAATTATTGCTACATTGAATTTTTTGACTTGTTTCCATTCAAATAGGATTTACCATTTTTTCTCATGTAGTATAGATAAACATGTTCCTCACTGAAACTTATGTTGTGTATTCTTTGTGTTTGATCTGCATTCGATTTGACACCGGCGGTGTTCAATTCATCTTTCCGGCGGCTAATGTTATAGGAGGGTTCTAGAGTTCAGTTAAAGATTGTTTGCAGTGCATTGATATTCTTTGTGTTTTTCGGAATTTGTTTGTTTAGGTTTTGACACAATTGCTAGTTTAGAATTTAACACAATTGTTAGTTTCGTTTAGGCTCTTTCTCTATAACAATTACTAGTAATTTTACGGATAGTTCATGTTATATTGTCTACTTTTGCTACTCAAATTTCTATCCACATGTTCTTGGTTCAGTGATCTTAATTTTGATGTTCGATGCAGTGCCTGTGTTAGGACAACTAACTTTATTACATTTTGATCCTAATATTGTTTTGTTTTCTTTTCAGTAATGAGGTACCTAGAAGATACTAGCCGATCGTTCACAAAGTAAGTTGTTGTTTGAGTATTAATATTGGGTGTACTTCCCGACTTAAACGAGTCACTTTGGGTTGGGTCGGCCTAAGCTACAAGCGGGTAGCTTCATCCAAAAGTCAGTTGGATTAGTATAGGATTCAAAAGTTGGTTAGAAGTCCTTAATATTTGAACTTCGAATTTGGATTGCATTTGAGGAAAATAATTTAACCATCATTATCCAAACTAATCTCCTCAGACCACCCTTGTATTTTTTTCATACTATCCATTTTACTCCCCCAAGTTGGTATTGTCTATGGTTGATAAACCTTTGGGAGTTATCCGAATTGACTTTGTTAATTATTGATATCAACTTCACCACTTGATTCTTGTTATAGGGTTAATCAATTTCTTAATCAAACTAACCTTTCAACAACCAATGTGAAGGGATGTATCGAGGTTTATGACTGTAAGTTAAATGTTTATGAGTTAAATAACTACACTATTTTGTGCCAAAAATTTTACCTTTTTATTCATATTTTAACAGTTGTCATGCATAAGGATGATGGTTTTTCCAAAAAAGGGTATAATTTTTGGCAAGAAAGTGTAAGTTTTCCGAGTTCTATATTTATGACATATTAATTAATGTTATTTATAAATTTATTAAGTCATTTAACTCTTTTACACAGATTCAAAACCTTGTTTCAAATCCACCTAAAGACTACCCTCGTGAGAGGGTTGAGTGGCTTCAACACGAACTTGGGTATGGCAAACACATTTTATTCGAACTTGAATAACAATATAGGCATTCGTAAATCCTTTCTAGAACTACTTTAGTTGATAAATATTTGGTTTGGTTTAATTTTTATTTCAGTTAGCAGATAGTGGTTCATATGATAATTGTCATGGAGCATATGAATCACCCATACATTGATAGGGACGACTATTCTGATAAATATTGATCCAAGTTTTTATTACAATCTTTTGTAGTGCGTTTTTTTGTTTAGTTTTGGATTGTGCAATGACGACATGGGAGTTTTTAAATGGAATACGCACCAAAATAGACATATTGACACACTTTTAAGCCAAAATAGACATCGATTATCAATGTGAACCAAACAAACAAACATTTTGACCTACTAAGCATAGGAGCATTCACAATCGATTCTCTACAATCACCGGAAACTCGATAAGGGTCTGGAGGTTTACCTTCGCCGAAGCAGGATATGCACCATCCGCTACAAGTCAAACCCTTTCTTGCCATCTAGTGGCCCCTGCGAGATGGAAGTTGTGCTCCTAACAATTACCTGCAAAGATAGTATTAATTGATTAAAAAGTTGATTCTAAATTGGACTAGCTCTGCTTTATAGTGTACAAATATATAACAAAATACACTTTTCTCATTGTTGAATGTTTAGACATAACTTGACAAATGATAATATCCTCCCATATGTGCACATATCATACAACACTTGAACATAATCCAAAGGTTACATAGACTTTTATACCAATTGCAATGCATTTTTTAGTTTTCTTAACAATAAACACAAACAAAGATCCTATAAACACCAACCTAATAAAAACAAAATTTCACAACAATCCCAATCATTTAAAAGTGAAAGGGAAAAAAAAAACAAACAATTTCCTTAAATTAGGGTTCGGATATGTAACTTAGGGTTATTAGGATGGTTGAAAAAAATTACCCGTTTCAAAATCAATGATCAATTGAGGAAGAAGATGGCATGATTTTGGAAAGGAGGAGCTCAGGCAGTGTTGCGACGATGGTGAAAAGAAAAGCAGGATCGATGTGTCTGGAAAGAAATGTCACACCCCAAAAACGTCGCAGCGGAAATACAAACGTGGCGGTGACGGAGGTTGGTATCCATGTAAGTCTTAGTGGTCGATGCTTTAGTTAATTTGGACATTTTGTTATTTTAAAAACATAGTTTTTAAGATTTACCACATTATCATAAGCAAGTCATAGAAGTTTGACCCTTAGGGGTCTTATTACAAACATGGTCTCATAATTTAAAAGATGTCCATCATAGTTTAACTACACAAGCATCATATTACCAGTTGACAACACTAGCCAAAATTCTCCGAAGCCGAACTCATGTACCTGTAGAACACGTTAAAATCAAGTGTCAACACAATGGAGGGTGAGTTCACATATAATTTTTGTATTATTTTTATTTAAGGAAAAACTTCCTTATTTGACCCTTAATGGTCTGAAAACCATTACATATTTAAAAAATTTATATATGTTTTAAAAATATAACATTCAGTTTAATAAAATGATGTTGTTGTAATGTTAATGAAATCAGCATGTACCGGATTTCATATAAAAATTGTCATGAAAGAATTCATCCGAAACAATCGCGCCCTATCTCTGATGAAAAATTATACTCATGATTTTGATTATATAAATATTAAATTTTCGTTGTGATTTCGGTTTCGTAAGTTAGCAAGACATTACGAGCTATATACTACGAATGAAGTTCTTGTAACATCCGCCAAAAACGGGTCTCCGAAACTCTACCCGGATCGTAAAAACTGAACATTTTAAAAATTTAATAATAAGAATTTTTTATAATTGTATTTTTTATTCAAAATTATATCATTTAATTTATCGTTTATATCATTTAATTTATCGTCGGATTTAAAACCGGAATAAAAACGGAGGTTTGTAAATAGAACCCAGTTAGATCGCTTAGAAATTATGACGTAAATAAGTAACTACGCTAGAGAATGGTAGTTAAAACAAGTTTTAAATTTGAAGGGTTATATGGTCAAAACTTCAAATTTTAGTTAAAGGGCTGTTTTGAAATTTATGGAAATGATATATTAGAAACAAGCTAAGTAACTTGGTTAGTAAATCTAATTAAGTTAACTAGCTTTGTATAAAAACTAGTTAACTAAGTTAGGTAGGTTGTTAGTTTTATAAATGCAATATGCTAACTAAGTTAGTTATTTAAGTTAGTTCAGTTAGTATCTTATGTAATATGCAGGGTCTAAAGTGGTAATTACGGGAAACCCATTTAATAAAAAGTTTGAAACGGATGGCGCGGGATTCAAACCCGAGCCACCATGGTGAACAAATGAAGCGTTAACCACTTGATTCCCCCTTTTTCTTATACATTAAACCGAACGCGACCAGACCCCTTCCTTCTTCGCTGGCAAGATCCAACTATGCAAACTATTAAGGATGTGAAGCGTTACGACGATTCAAGTGACCATTTACACTTGCTTTGATTGCGTTTAACTAGTTTTAGTGGAGAATAATGTTGTGTATCACATATTTGTTTCATTCTTATCAATTAGTTATGTAAATTAAATCCGAACCTTAACCTCCATGAACAAGCATCAAGAACACAATTGGGTGTATACTTTAATCGTCAAATTGGCTCCGAAGTCCTATCCCATTCGAATCCTCCTTTCAAACCATGAAAAACCACACTGAAATTTCTCCATTTCATCACTTCTACATCGCGAATTTAATCGAAGAACATTCTAGGGCTTGTAACTTGTGCGGACGATATCTCCTTCAATTCTCAACCTTTTCAGGTGATTCCAAAGCCCAACTTGCTTAATTTTTCATTCTCTACAAAAGCCCTCTATCAATTTCAGTGATAGAAGGCTAATTTATCCGAATTTAATTTTAGTTGAAATTAGGGTTTTTCATGCATAGAATTCGGGGCTTTTAGATTTAGACTTGTGTTTTGATGAAATTGAAAGCATAAAATTGTTATATATCATACTAGTGTATTGTGTATAAATTTTGGGAATTTTCAGATATCGATTGGGATTTTGGTGAATTATTTATGATTCAATCACTAGATAAATCGAATAAAAATACAAGATAATTTTTAAATAAATTCAATAAATAATTTATTGGGTATTTCAGATTATATAAACAGTGGGGAATTTTTTATATAATTTTTCTTAATTTTTGGGGAATTTATAAATATAAAATGGATATATATATATATGTTTTAATTATTTAAAATACAAGATTATCACACATAAAATTTATAAATATTCCTACTGATTTTTAGAGGGTGTATAATTGTTATAGAATTTTTATAGATTATTTCTATAATTTTTGATAACTATTATGCAATTAAATAATGGGTGAAATTGTTATACAAATCATTCCCATTATAAAATTATTGTTTTTAAATTTAAAATTTGTGGCAATCAATAAATCTATTATATATAATAATTAGATGTGTTCATGAACTTATTTAATTATTGGCTTTGTCAAATAGTTGAAAACCATTAAAATGGTAATTTTATAATTTTGACGTTTTAATAAAATTCTAAAACATATATAACTATTGCTTTGGTTATTTCTTTGTTGAACGAATATGATTTTATATATTTCCAAGTCCCAAATAGGAGAACCCAATTTCCTGAAATCATTAGGTTATCCTTTCGTTTAGTATGTCTGTTATTTACAATACGGTTATTATCTTAGAATTCCACATATTCCAGTTCGTCGTTAATTCTCGTGGAACGTTTCTTCGCAACCTAAGAGTAATCTCTTCCACTTTCCCCTTTTTTAATCTTTTAAAAATTTTGGGGTGCATCATGTTACATTTTTTTATTTACTTAACATGTTATGATCAAGTGTTATTATGTGAATGTCATATGTGTACTCTATTATTCTATATGCTATCTGAAATCAAGTCTATTGCATGCTATTGTGTCTAGTGGATCCACGGCTGACTAGGCTCCCCACGGCCATGGGTTGTAGCCTAGTATCGCAAACGGTATTAGACTCGCTCCTTGGGGCTTGAGCCTAATGCACGCTATTGTCAGGAGTCTATTTATTTTGGTGGTTGTGTTGTTTGATTGTGTATTCTTGTTTGGTAAATTTGGATTTATGGTTATGTTGGCTATCTTGATGATATTAGACCATTTTCACAGTAACCTTGAGGTGCATGTTAAAAAAACATTTTTTTAAAGAAATAAATATAAAACTATTTTCTATAAAAGGAGGAAATTATTCACCAACATATTTGTTGACCAAAAAATATATTTTTCTAACGTGGTGCAGGTTTTCAAAGTTGATGATCAAGTGACGTGGACACGTAGCACGGGCATTAGGAAATTAAATTGAAATCTTGATATGTTTGTTTTGAACAATGTATGAATAATTTTGATTATTAAATGCTATGTGACAATTTAAATGGACATAATTTAAATATCGTAACAATGATTAGTTGTCATGAGCTATGGGTAATCATCATGCCCCGTACCTTTTCGCTGCGGGTCGGGGTGTGACAGTTCTAATCAATACTAGACAATTATAGAATATCAATTCGCCGTTATGTGGACGCGGAGCTACCGGTCACGACAGGGTTATCAACCCGATAGATCTATCAACATTTACACATGTTCGATACTTAATGATTAAACATTGTGGCATGGATGCCTCCTTTTGTGCCTCCTCAATGCATTAATATATATAACCTACTGAATAGTAATTTAATATTTGGTGTTATACAAATCCCCAGTATTCCCCATGAAATGCAAGCCCTTATCGTCACTTACACGCTTGAGGTCTTGACGGATTTATCCCAACTTAGATTTAAAAGTCTGTTTTTAAATCTTTACGATCGTTATACCTATAACGTCGTCTATTTACCCAGTTTCCTCCCCGAAACCAATATAATTCATTTTTAAACTCGTTTTTCTCGAAAACAGTTTAAGTCATTCATCTTTTGAGTTCATAAACACATTATGATACTCTCGTATTCTCGATGAAAATACATTTTTATATAATTTAAAAGCAAATTTAATATGAAAACATATACTTAGCTTTTAATAACATGTTTTTCTCTGAAAATAGTATATAAGATGGTAAAATGACGTTTTAGTGAATTCTCACTAGAATACATTTATTTGAAATCATGTTTTATACGATAACATATATTCATTCTTATTAAAGATGTGTTCTTTACCCCGAAAACAGTAAAAAGTGGGGTTCTGTGACACTCACCTTTGGGTGCGTTTTTAAATATCGCAATCCCTCAGATCAAATCCACATGTCCTAATTGAGATAGAAATAATCTATTAAATAATTGTTCTAAAACAATCAAGTTTCTCGGTCACTTAGGATTTTCACGTATTTTTGAGGATTTTCAAGAAAAGATCTTTATTTTTAATTATGTTGGCATATATATATATATATATATATATATATATATATATATATATATAGGGGAAGGTTCATTGGGGAACACTAAAAAAGTGGGGAACAGCGGGGAACTGTTTTGGTCAAAAATCAGACTAGGATAATACAACCAAATCTTATTTTGTGAGGTGTTATGCTTGAATTAAATGGCAAATGTATAAGCAATTTGTAGATGAAATGAACAAGAGACACAAGGATTTATACGAGGAAAAAGCCCTTGATCAAGATATGATCTCCGGCACAAAAAACCTCGGGTGATGGAAACTACCGATCACCAACTATATTAAACAAATAAAGGTTACAAATCGGGATGACAACAAGCTTGTTACAAGGATCACTAGTGTGCAAAAATGTATGTAATCGCCAATAAGTTGCAGAGAGCTTTCAAGAGTGTGTGTGTTTGCTAATTGTTCTCATTATCAAGCTCGTTATCCCCTTTAAAAATAGAAATAAACCAAATAACAAACAATCCGCAAATTGTGCTAGCTTCCCATGACTTCCATAACGGTCACTCAAACTATACACGTGCAGAATATGGGAGCATATTCCCCTGGAATCTCGGCAAGACTAAGTCCCACTCGTTCATTCCTGCCAAACAAGTTCAAATATAGTGGAAACAACCGTTAGTGTAAGGATAATAATGAGGATCCTGGATCCTTAAACCTGCAACATCTTCTGAGGATCCTAAATTCAAACAGAACTGAGGATCCGTGATCCTGAATGCACTTGAGGATCCGTGATCCTTAGATTTAGAAAATCCAACCCTAACAATTGTCCCCAAAATATGAGGAATAAAATGTAACTTAGTGAGTCATATTTTCTGCCTTATCGCTAACAAACTAATTAACGTAAACATAGCCGTTATCATCTGACTAGCCGTTGCAATCCTGACGTCAGCGACATGACTACCTGCAGATCATCATTATAAATTCGAAATTAGAGATAAGGATCAAGAGGCATTTAAATTCGTGCGTTACTTCCCTTTAAATCCTCATCCGGAGACTGATCAGGTATCTCTCTTCTTCCTTCTCTCTTCATTTGTTTATTCTGATTTTCTTTTCTCTTAACATCCATGGCGAAAATGGTTCTTCGATCCTCACCAGCCAAGGATCCAAAGAAGGATATTCCCTTAAAAAGCCAAGGCATTATAAAAAATCCTTCATCAGAACTTTGTCGCTTCACTGATCCGGAGATCGATCGAATCCACCATTGCTTCCCGGTGGATGCCGTTTTCAAACCTTTTGACTCTTCTATGAAGAGTGACTGCATCTCCGACACATGGGTTGCTTTTCCGGCCACTCCCTTCTTAATAGGATTCTCTTATCCTTTCCCTGCTTTCACCCAATCCTTCTTTGCACTCACCGGGAAATACCTCCCTAAAAAGTGGACCACCCATGGTAGGATATATGATCCTTATAGAAGGATCATAGGATGATTCTGTCTCTTTTGAGGATAACTGATCCTTTTTCCTGCTTCTATTGTGCAGCTATCTCAGTTTCTCATCTTCTAGAATCCCCTGCAACAAAAGAAAGAATCGCTGCTTTCGGGAGGCTTGATCCTGCTGTGAGGACATTTCAAGCTAAAACCAAGGATTCAGAAGAAGTATCCTCCGGTTCCTTCACAATGTCTAGTAAGTATTTGAATACATATATGAATAAATGAATGTTAAAATGAATGAGAATATGAATACTTATCCGTCGTTTGGCATTTGTAGGCGCTGGAAAATCTTCAAAGTCAGCTACTCGTTTCAGTGTCAGTGATCTTGATGCATATGTTCCCCCCAAGTCTGCCAAGAAACAAGATGCTTCCAGTCCCAACATCCAAAACCTTAAAGGTGCCAGCACAAAGGGCAAGGGTGGAAAGAAAAGGAAGACTGCTAAGACTCTTGAAGGTCTGCCTCTCATTCAGCACCAGTTCGAAGAATACGTCTCTGAGGTAAGGATCCCTGATCCTTAGATCTGATCTTCTCATGCTGAGGATAACGGATCCTGACATGTGTTTCTCTTTTGCAGAAATTCGCTGAGATCCAGATGCTCTTGGATTCATATGCTGATGAGGCTGAGCAGAAGCAGCTGGACTTTCAAAAGATGTACCTTGCGAAGGATCAGAAGATTGCCTCTCTCGAGAATGAAATCAACCTGGTGAAGAGGGAGCTAGTCATGGCCCACATCACAGCTGATTAGGAGAAGGCTGAAGTGATGGAGGGTGCCAAGCTTTCTGCCACAATCGCTATGCTCAAAATCAAGCTCCAAATGGCAAAGGAGGCTGAGGATCCTGACTTCGACAGGACTGCCTGGGACCAAGAAGGCTGGAAGAAGAGGCTGGCTGAGCTAGATGATGAAGAGGAGGTTGAAGAGGTATTGGCGATTGAAGCTGGTGGCAGCGGGTTGAAGGATCAGGCTGAGGAAGCAGCAGCTGGCAGTGATGCAGCGAAGGTGTGAGATGCACAAATGGGTGATGATGGAAATTTCTAGACGTGGCCGGAGCCCATTTTTTATGGTTTATGGTTTTTTTGGTTGTTGATGTTTTCAAAACAATGGTCTGTACTTAAACAGTAGCTTTAGGTTTAAGGATCACCGATCCTTCGAACAATAGGTAGGATGACAATTGGTGGAGGGATCCTCTGTTTGGGGGATGAGCCATTATGATCCTACCGTCTTTCTTTTCCTGCACTTATTTAGAACTTATCATGGACACCCTTTACCTACCCCAGCGGACGGGCCACGAATTGCTGGTAGATGCTTGGGGTAGGTAATTTTGACAACCTTTGGAGGGTTAATCTTTTGCTAAATAAATAAAAGTTTAATCTTTTGGCTTATCTTGTGTTGTTATTTTTGTGGATACATTACCTTTCAACTGTTATGATACAATTTCTTTGAATTCATAAGTTAAGGCTGAAAATGTATCTTAGATTATGTCAAAAAGTTTAGGATATGATCAAGGATCAAATATCCTATAATCGAAAAGTTCAAAAAATGGCATAATTTTAGGATTATACATCCTGTTGTCAAAGAATAAGGGTAACCTAAATAAATTAAGAATAAAGTGAAGGTAAATAAGTATCATACCTGAGAATCCGGGTTAGGATCCTAAATCCTTAACACTTACAATCAAGATAACCAAAAGACAAACCTTGGTAAAAGGTTAGGATCAAGGATCCTTAATTGTTCAGCTTTGGAAACCTGAAATAAAACATAACTTGGGACTAAGCCAATATAAAAGAATAGTTAGCAACTGGGGACAAGCCCAACAATCTGGGGACAAGCCCAATAAACTGGGGACAAGCCCAAAAACTAGGGACAAGCCCAAAAAACTGGGGACAAGCCCAAACGATCTTGTGTAAAATGGAGTATGGCCCTCACTGGCGACTATCCAAACTTAGTGACATGAAAATTCCAAAACCTTAGCTAACGTGAAAACATTAGAAACCTTAGGAATGGATGTATGGTACGTCTACCATTATACGTAGGATCCTGAATACAACTAGTACAATGAAATTGTCAGCCCCTAAAGCGCGTCCCATTGCCTTGAACTGCACCAGGATCATCGTGCGCTACTGGCGAAACTGGGGTCGGGCCCAAAAACTGGGGACAAGCCCAAAAACTGGGGACAAGCCCAAAAAACTGGGGACAAGCCCAAAAACTTAGGAGACTTCTGTGGATACTTGATCCTTTGTCAAGGATATATCAATCTTCTGCAAAACTCAGAATTAAGTAAAAGGAGGATAAAGGATCCAGGATCCTTCTCCTTGCAAACAAGTTAATTAAAGAATTAGCCAAATTGAGATTAGATCATTACCAGAGTGAGGATCATCTATCCTCTAAGGATCCTTCATGGACATCGGATACGAAAATAGATAAGGATCCTGGATCCTTATTACATGAAGTATCTCTTCAAGTGGAGAGCATTCCAAGCTCTTGGCAGCAAATCACCTTCCATTGTTAATAATCGATATGCCCCCTTTCCTGCCTCAGCTTCAATAAGATAGGGACCTTCCCATTTTGGTGCTAACTTGCCATCAGCAGGATTTGTGGTATTTTGGAATGCTTTCCTCAGCACCATATCACCAACTTGAAACTTCCTGATCCTGACATTCTTGTTATAAGCTCCAGTCATCCTTTGTTGTTAACTAGCCATTCTTATCCTTGCCAAATCCCTG
Source organism: Helianthus annuus (assembly GCF_002127325.2). NCBI lineage: Eukaryota > Viridiplantae > Streptophyta > Magnoliopsida > Asterales > Asteraceae > Helianthus > Helianthus annuus. The sequence goes on from NC_035449.2 coordinate 72,807,741, forward strand.
AGTTCTTCTATGGTATCCAAGTCTTGAACCAAGTTTTCAGCATTTCCCTCAGGATCACGGATGCTTGTTCTTATAGTAGGAACCACCATCTCTGTTGGGATCACTGATTCTGCTCCAAACACTAAAGAAAATAGAGTTTAACCAGTAGCATTCTTGGGGTTGTTCTATCAGCCCATAGTACAAAAGGTAGCTCTTCTGCCCATTTTCCTTTCTTGGATCCAAGCTTCTTATTCAAATTGTTGATGATGATCTTGTTGGATGATTTTGCTTGACCATTAGCTTATGGGTGAACTGGTATTGACGTTATCATCTTAATCCCCCAGCTGTCATAAAAGTTAGTAGTTCTACTCCCAATAAATTCGGATTCATTATCACAGACAATTTCAGAAGGAATACCAAATCTGGTAATAATGTTTCTTTTAATGAATGATATCACTTCTTTTTCTCTGACTTGATGATCGGAGTGTCGCGCTCCGGTCAAAGATAATATTTACAAGCCCAAATTACCCTTAACAAATAGTTAGTGGTAGCAAGGGATCGAACCACAAAGAGTATGTGGTTTGCGTGTGGATTCGATTGAATTAGAACAATTGTCACAATTTATGAAGCTTGCTATGATATTTATTCTCTTTTTGTTTTGTTGAAAGATATGAATTTAAGCTAATGGAATTAATTTTATTGATTAACAACTAATGATTAACGATTGCAAGAAAATTGATTACTAAACAATAATAAGAAAAAGGGTTCACACCCGGTTCCGGTAATTGCCAACCTAGGGTTTCTACAAGTTTTTAGATCTAACTCAATTGCATACGATTAGCGGATTTAGTGTACCGTGACATAGGTGCCAATAACTATCAACGTTTCGAAAACGGACAAGAATGCACTTTGTAATCAACACAAGTAAAACCTAACCACGACAATGCATAACTACACATAACCCTTTCGTAAAGTCATAACTTTTAACATCGTTCGACAATTTACGAATACGAAACAAATGTAAACTATTGTCAATGGTTTCAAAAATCAAACACAATTTGTCACAAAGTTGAAGCAAGAAACAATTCAAAACCCTAAGTTAAACAACTACCTACACCAGGGTGAAACCAAGGTGGTTAGCCGCTCATGGTTGAAGAAGCTCGATCACCGAACGTTTGGAACTTGACTTGAACCATCTTGAAGCTTGAGGGCTGATGAATTGATGAGAATTAGGGTTTATGATGGTGAGACGTTTAATTGATATGGATGAATGGATTATTAGGGTTGAATGATGATTCGTGATGCTTCTTGATGATTCGAGACTTGTTGAGGTTCTAGATGGAATTGAGATGGAATGGTGATGGTAGATGGATTCTTGATGAATGGTTAGTGATCATAGGCTCCAAAAATCACTTTCAAACTCTTAAAACAATATACCTTATGAATTAATGCCTCCCCTCCAATCACAATCGATCTCTATCAATAACAAACCAAAATTCGCGTTTTCAGAAATCACTGCCCGTCACCGACGGGCTCCCAAAAAAAGAAAAACTGGCTGACGGCGTAATTGACTGGATACGGAAACTCTTGGCCGACTGGCATTTTTAGGGGGCGTTGCCAACGGCCTTGGACCCGTCGGCGACGGGCTCTCCGTTGCCGTTTCTCCAAATTCCACTTTTATAAGCCCAAATTACCCTTAACAAATAGTTAGTGGTAGCAAGGGGTCGAACCACGAAGAGTATGTGGTTTGCGTGTGGATTCGATTGAATTAGAACAATTGTCACAATTTATGAAGCTTGCCATGATATTTGTTCTCTTTTTGTTTTGTTGAAAGATGTGAATTTAAGCTAATGGAATTAATTTAATTGATTAACAACTAATGATTAACGATTGCAAGAAAATTGATTACTAAAAATAATAAGAAAAAGGGTTGACACTCGGTTCCGGTAATTGCCAACCTAGGGTTTCTACAAGTTTTTAGATCTACCTCAATTGCATACGATTAGCGGATTTAGTGTACCGTGACTTAGGTGCCAATAACTATCAACGTTTCGAAAAACGGACAAGAATGCACTTTGTAATCAACACAAGTAAAACCTAACCACGACAATGCATAACTACACATAATCCTTTCGTAAAGTCATAACTTTTAACATCGTTCGACAATTTACGAATACGAAACAAATGTAAACTATTGTCAATGGTTTCAAAAATCAAACACAATTTGTCACAAAGTTGAAGCAAGAAACAATTCAAAACCCTAAGTTAAACAACTACCTACACCAGGGTGAAACCAAGGTGGTTAGCCGCTCATGGTTGAAGAAGCTCGATCACCGGACGTTTGGAACTTGACTTGAACCATCTTGAAGCTTGAGGGATGATGAATTGATGAGAATTAGGGTTTATGATGGTGAGACGTTTAATTGATATGGATGAATGAATGATTAGGGTTGAATGATGATTCGTGATGCTTCTTGATGATTCGAGACTTGTCGGAGGTTCTATATGGAATTGAGAAGGAATTGTGATGGTAGACGGATTCTTGATGAATGGTCAATGATAATAGGCTCCTAAAATCACTTTCAAACTCTCAAAACAATGTAACTTACGAATTAATGCCTCCCCTCCAATCACAATCGATATCCATCAATAACAAACCAAAATTCGCGTTTTCAGATATCACTGACCGTCGCCGACGGGCTCCCAAAAACGAAAAACTAGCCGACGGCCTAATTGACTAGATACGGAAACTCTTGGCCGACGAGCATTTTTAGGGGGCGTCGGCGACGGCCTTGGACCCGTCGGCGACAGGCTCAACGTTGCCGTTTCTCCAAATTCCAAATTTATAAGCCCAAATTACCCTTAACAAATAGTTAGTGGTAGCAAGGGGTCGAACCACGAAAAGTATGTGGTTTTCGTGTGGATTCGATTGAATTAGAACAATTGTCACAATTTATGAAGCTTGCTATGATATTTGTTCTCTTTTTGTTTTGTTGAAAGATGTGAATTTAAGCTAATGGAATTAATTTAATTGATTAACAACTAATGATTAACGATTGCAAGAAAATTGATTACTAAACAATAATAAGAAAAAGGGTTCACACCCGGTTCCGGTAATTGCCAACCTAGGGTTTCTACAAGTTTTTAGATCCAACTCAATTGCATACGATTAGCGGATTTAGTATACCGTGACTTATGTGCCAATAACTATCAACGTTTCGAAAAACGGACAAGAATGCACTTTGTTATCAACACAAGTTAAACCTAACCACGACAATGCATAACTACACATAACCCTTTCGTAAAGTCATAACTTTTAATATCGTTCGACAATTTATGAATACGAAACAAATGTAAACTATTGTTAATGGTTTCAAAAATCGAACACAATTTGTCACAAAGTTGAAGCAAGAAACAATTCAAAACCCTAAGTTAAACAACTACCTACACCGGGGTGAAACCAAGGTGGTTAGCCGCTCATGGTTGAAGAAGCTTGATCACCGGATGTTTGGAACTTGACTTGAACCATCTTGTAGCTTGAGGGATGATGAATTGATGAGGATTAGGGTTTATGATGGTGAGAGGTTTAATTGCTATGGATGAATGGATGATTAGGGTTGAATGATGATTCGTGATGCTTCTTGATGATTCGAGACTTGTTGGAGGTTCTAGATGGAATTGAGATGGAATGGTGATGGTAGATGGATTCTTGATGAATGGTTAGTGATAATAGGCTCCAAAAATCACTTTCAAACTCTCAAAACAATGTAACTTATGAATTAATGCCTCCCCTCCAATCACAATCGATCTCCATCAATAACAAACCAAAATTGGCATTTTCAGAAATCACTGCCCGTCGCCAACGGGCCTGACCTCGTCGCCGACGGGCTTCCAAAAATGAAAAACTTGCCGACGGCCTAATTGACTGGATACGAAAACTCTTGGCCGACGGGCATTTTTAGGGGGCGTCGCCGACGGCCTTGGACCCGTCGGCGACGGGCTCTCCGTTGCCATTTCTCCAAATTCCACGTTTATAAGCCCAAATTACCCTTAACAAATAGTTAGTGGTAGCAAGGGGTCGAACCATGAAGAGTATGTGGTTTGCGTGTGGATTCGATTGAATTAGAACAATTGTCACAATTTATGAAGCTTGCTATGATATTTGTTCTCTTTTTATTTTGTTGAAAGATGTGAATTTAAGCTAATGGAATTAATTTAATTGATTAACGATTGCAAGAAAATTGATTACTAAACAATAATAAGAAAAAGGGTTCACACCCGGTTACGGTAATTGCCAACCTAGGGTTTCTACAAGTTTTTAGATCCAACTCAATTGCATACGATTTGCGGATTTAGTGTACCGTGACTTAGGTGCCAATAACTATCAACGTTTCGAAAAACGAACAAGAATGCACTTTGTAATCAACACAAGTAAAACCTAACCACGACAATGCATAACTACACATAACCCTTTCGTGAAGTCATAACTTTTAACATCGTTCGACAATTTACGAATACGAAACAAATGTAAACTATTGTCAATGGTTTCAAAAATCAAACACAATTTGTCACAAAGTTGATGCAAGAAACAATTCAAAACCCTAAGTTAAACAACTACCTACACCGGGGTGAAGCCAAGGTGGTTAGCCGCTCATGGTTGAAGAAGCTTGATCACCGGATGTTTGGAACTTGACTTGAACCATCTTGTAGCTTGAGGGATGATGAATTGATGAGAATTAGGGTTTATGATGGTGAGAGGTTTAATTGATATGGATGAATGGATGATTAGGGTTGAATGATGATTCGTGATGCTTCTTGATGATTCGAGATTTGTTGGATGTCACGGCCCCCGACCTGGTTTTACCCGTTTCAGGAGCCGCGGGACAGAAATCCCGTGATATTTATTTATGTGATTTTAGCAGCGGAATTTTAACATCAGGATCGTTGTAAAGCTAAAAACTTTTCCCGATTATTTTTATTTTACAATTCGGGATAAAACCCCGATAATTTACAATACATAAGTTTTAGTGATAAATCCTTGTTTCGAAACATATCTCTTTATTTTATAATCAGCCACTATTTTAAGCCTTGAAATGCTTCTCAGCACTTTTCCTGATTTACAGTAGATCACCTGAAACATGTTTGAAAAAGGTTTTGTCAGCGGGGAAATACTGAGTGAATCATTCTATTTACTAAAATGACACTTTTGTTATAATTCACAGTATTAATAGTTTTTACATATGTTTATTAGCAACCAACTTTCAAGAATAGGTATTTGTCACACGACCAGCTCTGTGACTGTGGTCATATCACCATTGGCTGTCCCAATGAGTGACGCATATCACTTATTTTTAGGCTCGCCCACCTAATGTGATTAAAACAATAGTAATGTGCACAATACCCCACATACCGGCTGTAATTTGGTGATTACATAAACTTAATCACTGTAATTATAACTCTGAAAAATGATTTGGAGTATTGTAAAACATATTTGATAAAAAGAGAGAATGACTCACATTGCAGATTTAGTATGGATAGAATATGATTTAGCCCTGTTAACCTAATTTCAACAATAATGCACACAAAACAGGGTTAGTGATCAATACAGCAGTTACGATAACTCACGAGATCAAATTCTCACAATGAACGACAAAGTGCAATACTTAAACATTCATCGATTTAACGACGAACGACAAAGTATAACCCAATGTGGGCGGCACTTAAACATTCTTTGGATATATTGATCTCGGAAAATGAATCGTAATAGCGATCGAGTGATTACCCTGTTCCGCGGCAACGATTCGAATACAGTGTGTGTTTAATTATGATGTACTGAGCTAATTCGACGTGCACAGAGCGTATCAACGTCGTTTTCATTCCAAAATTCAAGTCCCAATGTCGGCTATTTATAGCCAGAAAATAGTCATGCTTACGGACCGTATGACATAATCCTTACGGTCCGTAAGGAAACCGGTAGGCTTACGGTCCGTAAGGACTTACCCTTACGGTCCGTAACGGGTGCAGTCTATATACCTAGCCTAGCTGGTTTCGGGACTAGCTTGGGTGACTCAACATTTTTCTTAAACGAATTTTAGACAGCAAATTGAATAGATAAATATCAATTAGGGTTTATCCCCCCTGAGTTTTAGGGGCCCTGATCCTAATTCCGATTGTTCCGAAAAATTTTAGGGTTAATGCGGAATTACTTGGGTGTCTCAATTAGGGTTTCCTTATCGACTAATTATCATTCTAATTATTAATTTTAATGAGAGTTGTTACATCCTCCCCACCTTAGGAAAAATCTCGTCCTCGAGATTCATTGAAACAGGTGAGGGTATTTCTGCTTCATTTCTGACTCCAGTTCCCAAGTGTATTCCGGTCCTCTCTTTGAATTCCATTTGACTTTCACCAATACCAGTCGCTTGTGTTTGAGAAACTTTAACTTTTCGGTCTTCTATTTGTAAAGGTTTCTCTTTGAATTTCAGCTTTTCGTTTACCTCTACATCTTGAAGAGGTACTACCAGGGATTCGTCTGATAGACATTTCTTGAGATTGGATATATGAAATACATCATGTACTCCAGCTAGTTCTTCAGGTAGTTGTAAACGATAAGCAACTGGCCCTATTCGTTGGATCACTGGAAATGGTCCAACATATCTGGGACTCAGTTTTCCTTTCTTACCAAATCGTACTACTCCTTTCCAAGGAGATACCTTCAATAGTACTTTATCTCCTATCTGGAATTCAAGTGGCTTGCGAAGATTGTCTGCATAGCTCTTCTGGCGATCTCTGGCTGTTTTCAATCTTTCCTTGATTTGAGTTATCTTGTCTGTGGTTTCTTGCACGATTTCTGGTCCTGATAATTGACTTTCTCCTATTTCTGCCCAACATACGGGAGTTCTGCACTTGCGTCCATACAGTGCTTCGAATGGAGCGGCTTCGATGCTTGAATGATAACTATTATTATAGGAGAATTCGATTAATGGTAAATGGTTATCCCAATTACCACCAAAGTCAATTACACATGCTCGGAGCATGTCTTCTAGAGTTTGGATCGTCCTTTCACTTTGTCCGTCTGTCTGTGGATGATATGCAGTACTTAGATTCAGTCGAGTTCCCATTGATTCTTGGAAACTTGTCCAGAAGCGGGAAGTGAAACGACTATCTCTATCCGATACAATGGAGAGTGGAACTCCATGTAAGGATACTATTTCATCTACATACAGCTTGGCTAACCTTTCCATACTAAAGGTTTCCTTTATAGGTAGAAAATGAGCGGATTTGGTTAGTCGGTCTAAGATCACCCAAATGGCATTGTTACCTTTCCTGGTTTTGGGTAACTTAGTAACAAAGTCCATTGTTATGAGTTCCCATTTCCATACAGGCATTTCTAACTGTTGTAGTAGACCTGAGGGTTTCTGATGTTCAGCTTTAACTTGTGAACAAGTTAAACACTTAGATAAGTATTCGGCTATATCCTTTTTCATTCCTATCCACCAAAAATTCTTTCTTAAATCTTGGTACATTTTATTGTTTCCTGGGTGTATGGTATATCTAGATTTATGAGATTCCTCTAAAATCTTTGATCTTAAATTTCCTTGTTTAGGTACCCAAATTCTGCTTTTGTGGAATTTCCAAATTCCCTCATTTCCTTGTTCTAATTCTTTTAGGTAACCTTTCATTCCTTGGGCATCGTCCTTGATTGCCGTTTCCTGAATTTCCTTCAATTGTTCCATTAAATCTACTTGTAGATTTATTCTAAGAGCACGGACTCGCTTTTGCTTTTCATGGATCTTACGACTTAAGGCGTCTGCGACTACGTTTGCCTTTCCTTCGTGATATTGAATATCACAATCGTAATCACTTAGGATTTCCATCCATCTTCTTTGCCTCATGTTTAACTCTTTTTGCCCAAATATATATCTTAAACTCTTATGATCTGTATAAACAGTAAACTTACTTCCATACAGATAATGTCTCCATATCTTAAGGGCAAAAACTATAGCTCCTAATTCTAAATCATGAGTCATATAGTTTTCCTCGTGCTTCTTCAATTGTCTGGAAGCATACGCAATTACCTTTTTCCGTTGCATCAACACACATCCGTATCCTAATTTTGAAGCATCACAATATACCTCAAAATCTTCTGTTCCTTCTGGTAAGGCTAAGATTGGAGCATTGGTCAATTTCTGCTTTAAGATTCTGAAGGCTTCTTCTTGTTTAGGTCCCCACTCAAATTTAGTGGCTTTACAGGTTAGATTAGTTAATGGTACAGCTATCTTGGAAAAATCCTTAATAAACCGTCTATAATATCCAGCTAATCCTATAAAACTTCTAATTTCCATTGCAGTTTGCGGAACCTTCCAATTGGTAATTGCTTCTATCTTAGCAGGATCTACGTGAATACCTTCGTGATTCACCATGTGTCCTAAGAATTGCACTTCTTGTAGCCAAAATTCACACTTTGAGAATTTAGCGTACAACTTTTCTTTTCTTAACAAAGTTAAGAGTGCATGCAAGTGCTGACAATGTTCGACCTGACTTTTTGAATAAATAAGTATATCGTCTATGAAAACAATTACAAATTTATCCAAATATGGTTTACAGATTCTGTTCATCATGTCCATAAATGCTGCGGGTGCATTAGTTAATCCAAAGGGCATGACTGTAAACTCATAATGTCCATACCTAGTCCTAAATGCAGTTTTAGGTATGTCTTCTTCTTGAACCTTTAATTGATGATATCCGGAGCGCAAGTCTATCTTAGAAAAATATTTAGCGCCTTGTAATTGATCGAAAAGATCATCAATCCTAGGTAATGGGTATCGATTCTTAATTGTAACCTTATTCAATTCTCTATAATCGATACACATTCTCATTGATCCATCTTTCTTTTTCACAAACAACACTGGTGCACCCCAAGGGGATGAACTAGGTTGTATAAATCCTTTGCTTAGTAATTCATCTAATTGCTTTTTCAATTCTAACATTTCGGTAGGAGCTAATCGATAGGGTGCCTTGGCTATCGGTGTAGTTCCTGGAATTAGATGAATCCTAAATTCTACCTTTCTATCTGGTGGTAGTCCAGGTAAATCTTCTGGAAAAACATCTGGGTATTCTGAGACTACAGGAATTTCCTTAAGTTCTTTTCCTTTAGTACAAATGATTACTGAAATCATATATACTATTCCTTGTTTCCGTTCATAATTAGCAACTTTCATTACTGATATGAACTTTAGTGGCTTCCGAGGTTTATCTCCTGAAATCTTAATTACTTCTCCAGTAGGTGTTTGAATTTCTATAGAGTTTCTATCACAAATGATTTGAGCATGGTTGGCTATTAACCAATCCATTCATAGGCAATAGGTTTGCAGTAAATTTATGACCTAAGAGTTCTATTTCTACTTTTTGCAAAACTTGATGGATTTTGACTGAATTCCCATCTGCAGTTTCGACTGTAAAAATCTGCCTAACGGTAGTTAAAGGTAACTTAAGAGCTTGACAGAATGAAGTATTTATAAAACTTTGGTTTGCACCAGAGTCAAATAATACTTTTGCATAAATGTTGTGAACTAAAAACGTACCGGCTATCACATCCGGGATGAGTTCTGCTTCTTGAGTAGTTAGCTGGAATGCTCTGGCATTCTTCTTAGTAGCTCCTTCAGTTGCCTTGGGTTTGTTGTCTACTGGGTTAACTAACTTAGGACATTCTGGTTTGATATGTCCGGCTTCCCCACAATTGTAACAAATTATGGATTTCTTTCTGCAGTTTTCTTCCCGATGTCCTATTGTCTTGCAAAAATTGCAAAGTTTGTTACATTTTCCAAAATGTTTCTTTTTGCAAATTTTGCAGAATGGCACAGTTGAAGATTGTCCTGTTCCTCTCTTTTTGAAATTACTACTATTACCCACCCTAAATCCTTGGGAAATTTTCTGAGCTAATTCCTTCTTCCTATCTTCATCTCTTGTGCGTATCAGTTCATCAGTTAAGGTGTTAGCTAATTCTACTGCATCGTCAATAGTGCGAGGTCTCGCAGCCTTAACGATATTTCGAATTTCGCTAATTAATCCCCAAATATAGCGAGAAATGAGTACCGGTTCTGGCGAAGCCAGGTTAGGTACCACTCTAGCATATTCAAAGAATGTCGAAGTATAACCACGACAATCCACACCTATCATCCGATGAGTTAGGAACTTATTTGCCATTTGTTCCTTTTCATACTCAGGACAGAATTTTCTTTCTACCAGACTCTTGAATTCTTCCCAAGTCATAGCATAAGCCCTATTTCTTCCTTTAGCTTGTAACACAGTGTTCCACCATTCCAGTGCTCCTTCTTTAAACAGATTTGAGGCGTACATGACTTGATCATCTTTGGCACACTTGCTTATTGCAATCACTGCTTCGGTTTTCTCTAACCAACGCAGCGATGTAGTTGCCCCTTCATTGCCTGCAAATTCAGTGGGTTTACAAGCAAGAAATTCTTTGAAAGTGCAACCAGGTGTTGCAACCTTTCGCTTTTTAGGGAGCGACGTGTGCTGGGTTTCATTATCATGATTAGCATGATTATTACCCCCGTTTATACTATTACTGAAGTTATCCTCAATAGTATGTTTACTAGGAATAATTTGTTGTGGTTCGATTGGATTTTTCACAGCGGCAACAAATGCTGGAATAGCATTAGCTATTCCTTGAGCAACAATATTTTCAATATCTTGTCTAGTCATATATTGATCTCCTGGATGTTGCTCCGATTGATTAACCTCATTTACTGGTTCATTACCACTATTTGCCATCTGATAATATATAATAATTTGTATTAGTATTTGATAAATAGTAATCATACATAAACAATCAGACAATTTATAATACACGTATAGTCAAAACTATCGATTTCTCGATTCCATTTCATATCCGTTATAGTATGCATCACTACACATAGATATTTTACAAAGTTTTATTTGGAGTTATGTTACAGACTGATTTTACTATTTACTATACTATTACACAACTATAGTTTACCACCTTCCTATCCCTCACCATTTGTTGTTCTAGAAACGCATTTCCCTTTCATCATACTTCCAAGCAATCTGTCCCCCTATCTCTCTGATTCTATTCCCTGCATCCATCAACTCTTCACCGAAATGGCGAAGTTCAGCCATATTCTCAGTGCTCATTGGTGGATTAGGTAGGGGTTCTGGGTCGAATTGCGGAAGGAAGGAATAAGGGTCGTTGACAATATTTTGAAATTGCCAATCATTTGTCCACCATTCTTCCATTTCTACAGGTTGGGCGTGGACTATTGGTTCTGGGATTGCTGGTGCAAAATTCATAGGGAGTGGATTTTCACTAGGATAGGTAAAAACATTCGTATTGACAGGCTGAATAGTTTCACAGTTTGCCAATAGAAAATCTATTTTATCCTGAAAAGTTATTCCCTGGTTTTGGTTTTGATTGGAGCTCTCTCCGATTTCTATCTGTTTTGGCCTAAAACCTTGTCCTACTTCTATTTCTATTTCTTGAGAATATTCCTCAAACTGTATCTCCATTTGCCTAGAATCTTTCTCGATTTCAGTTTCCATTTCTGGCTGTTTACCAGTTTCTTTTGCTTTTTCTAAAGGATTGTTTATTTTAGGAAGTTTCGGGACTGGCTTTTTCCTACGGATACGATGTCCCCACACGTAATTCTTCTTTTTCTTTCGTTTTGGCTTTGTCAAAGGTGGAGCATGGAATTCTACAGGTTGGTCCACATCAGCAAAGTATCCAGTAAACTCTTGGGAAACTTCTATATTCACCGGGTAAAGATTGAGGTTCTGAAAAGCTTCAGATATCTCGCTCATGCTGTGTAGCATATATGCAAAATGCACAGAATTGCTAAGTTAAAACTTTGGAAAGTTTAACAAATAAACATCGAAGTTTTATTGCACATTATTTGTAAAATAACAGAAAAGAACACACTCAGATTTATTTATTTTTTTTTTACTGAGAAGTGTTATTACTAGATTTAGGGTATTTAAAGATTTGCATGTTCTGCTACAGTGGCTAGCATATACAAATTTGCCCATTTCTCATCTAGCTTATCTTCCTAAGGTGACTTATTGATTAATTCCTGGGTTTCCTTTTTAATCCTCTTTTCTCGGATTTGCTCTTTACTTTTCTTAATAATCATACTCCTTTTTCTAGGAGAAAGCGGATTCTCATATTGTGCTTTTCGCACAAATATTCCTTCTTCAGGAATTGTAGGGAGCTTTGAAAATTTAGTTTTGGATGAACTTCCCTCTTCGTAGACTGACCTATCTAGTTTAAGATAGATATCTTGCAACTTTTGCTTACCCACACTGTAACTAACAAATAATCAATTAAAAACACATAATGACATAACAGTAATCAGGAAAAATTAAGTATCTGTTAAATACTTAATTAGCTTAACTCAGTGGCTCTGATACCACCTTATTTCTGTCACGGCCCCCGACCCGGTTTTACCCGTTTCAGGAGCCGCGGGACAGAAATCCCGTGATATTTATTTATATGATTTTAACAGCGGAATTTTAACATCAGGATCGTTGTAAAGCTAAAAACTTTTCCCGATTATTTTTATTTTACAATTCGGGATAAAACCCCGATAATTTACAATACATAAGTTTTAGTGATAAATCCTTGTTTCGAAACATATCTCTTTATTTTATAATGAGCCACTATTTTAAGCCTTGAAATGCTCCTCAACACTTTTCCTGATTTACAGTAGATCACCTGAAACATGTTTGAAAAAGGTTTTGTCAGCGGGGAAATACTGAGTGAATCATTCTATTTACTAAAATGACACTTTTGTTATAATTCACAGTATTAAGAGTTTTTACATATGTTTATTATCAACCAACTTTCAAGAATAGGTATTTGTCACACGACCAGCTCTGTGACTGTGGTCATATCACCATTGGCTGTCCCAATGAGTGACGTATATCACTTATTTTTAGGCTCGCCCACCTAATGTGATTAAAACAATAGTAATGTGCACAATACCCCACATACCGGCTGTAATTTGGTGATTACATAAACTTAATCACTGTAATTATAACTCTGAAAAATGATTTGGAGTATTGTAAAACATATTTGATAAAAAGAGAGAATGACTCACATTGCAGATTTAGTATGGATAGAATATGATTTAGCCCTGTTAACCTAATTTCAACAATAATGCACACAAAACAGGGTTAGTGATCAATACAGTAGTTACGATAGCTCACGAGATCAAATTCTCACAATGAACGACAAAGTGCAATACTTAAACATTCATCGATTTAACGACGAACGACAAAGTATAACCCAATATGGGCGGCACTTAAACATTCTTTGGATATATTGATCTCGGAAAATGAATCGTAATAGCGATCGAGTGATTACCCTGTTCCGCGGCAACGATTCGAATACAGTGTGTGTTTAATTATGATGTACTGAGCTAATTCGACGTGCACAGAGCGTATCAACTTCGTTTTCATTCCAAAATTCAAGTCCCAATGTCGGCTATTTATAGCCAGAAAATAGTCATGCTTACGGACCGTGTGACATAATCCTTACCGTCCGTAAGGAAACCGGTAGGCTTACGGTCCGTAAGGACTTACCCTTGCGGTCCGTAAAGGGTGCAGTCTATTTACCTAGCCTAGCTGGTTTCGGGACTAGCTTGGGTGACTCAACATTTTTCTTAAACGAATTTTAGACAGCAAATTGAATAGATAAATATCAATTAGGGTTTATCCCCCCTGAGTTTTAGGGGCCCTGATCCTAATTCCGATTGTTCCGAAAAATTTTAGGGTTAATGCGGAATTACTTGGGTGTCTCAATTAGGGTTTCCTTATCGACTAATTATCATTCTAATTATTAATTTTAATGAGAGTTGTTACATTGAAGGTTCTAGATGGAATTGAGATGGAATGGTGATGGTAGATGGATTCTTGATGAATGGTCAGTGATAATAGGCTCCAAAAATCACTTTCAAACTCTCAAAACAATGTAACTTACGAATTGGTGCCTCCCCTCCAATCACAATCGATCTCCATCAATAACAAACCAAAATTCGCGTTTTCAGAAATCACTGCCCGTCGCCGACGAGCCTGACCCCGTCGCCGACGGACTCCCAAAAACAAAAAACTGGCCGACGGCCACGGAAACTCTTGGCCGACGGGCATTTTTAGGGGCATCGCCGACGGCCTTGGACCCGTCGGCGACGGGCTCTCCGTTGCCGTTTCTCCAAATTCCACATTTATAAGCCCAAATTACCCTTAACAAATAGTTAGTGGTAGCAAGGGGTCGAACCATGAAGAGTATGTGGTTTGCGTGTGGATTCGATTGAATTAGAGCAATTGTCACAATTTATGAAGCTTGCTATAATATTTGTTCTCTTTTTGTTTTGTTGAAAAATGTGAATTTAAGTTAATGGAATTAATTTAATTGATTAACGATTGCAAGAAAATTGATTACTAAACAATAATAAAAAAAAAGGGTTCACACCCGGTTCCGGTAATTGCTAACCTAGGGTTTCTACAAGTTTTTGGATCCAACTCAATTGCATACGATTAGCGGATTTAGTGTACCGTGACTTAGGTGCCAATAACTATCAACGTTTCGAAAAACGAACAAGAATGCACTTTGTAATCAACACAAGTAAAACCTAACCACGACAATGCATAACTACACATCACCCTTTCGTAAAGTCATAACTTTTAACATCGTTCGACAATTTACGAATACGAAACAAATGTAAACTATTGTCAATGGTTTCAAAAATCAAACACAATTTGTCACAAAGTTGAAGCAAGAAACAATTCAAAACCCTAAGTTAAACAACTACCTACACCGGGGTGAAACCAAGGTGGTTAGCCGCTCATGGTTGAAGAAGCTCGATCACCGGATGTTTGGAATGTGACTTGAACCATCTTGAAGCTTGAGGGATGATGAACTGATGAGGATTAGGGTTTATGATGGTGAGAGGTTTAATTGATATGGATGAATGGATGATTAGGGTTGAATGATGATTCGTGATGCTTCCTGATGATTCGAGACTTGTTGGAGGTTCTAGATGGAATTGAGATGGAATGGTGATGGTAGATGTATTCTTGATGAATGGTCAGTGATAATAGGCTCCAAAAATCACTTTCAAACTCTTAAAACAATGTAACTTACTAATTAATGCCTCCACTCCAATCACAATCGATCTCCATCAATAACAAACCAAAATTCGCGTTTTCAGAAATCACTACCCGTCGCCGACGGGCTCCCAAAAACGAAAAACTGGCCGACGGCCTAACTGACTGGATACGGAAACTCTTGGCCGACGGGCATTTTTAGTGGGCGTCGCTGACGGCCTTGGACCCGTCGGCGACGGGCTCTCCGTTGTCGTTTCTCCAAATTCCACATTTATAAGCCCAAATTACCCTTAACAAATAGTTAGTGGTAGCAAGGGGTCGAACCACGAAGAGTATGTGGTATGCGTGTGGATTCGATGGAATTAGAACAATTGTCACAATTTATGAAGCTTGCTATGATATTTGTTCTCTTTTTGTTTTGTTGAAAGATGTGAATTTAAGCTAATGGAATTAATTTAATTGATTAACGATTGCAAGAAAATTGATTACTAAACAATAATAAGAATAAGGGTTCACACCCGGTTTCGGTAATTGCCAACCTAGGGTTTCTACAAGTTTTTAGATCCAACTCAATTGCATACGATTAGCGGATTTAGTGTACCGTGACTTAGGTGCCAATCACTATCAACGTTTCAAAAAACGGACAAGAATGCACTTTGTAATCAACACAGGCAAAACCTAACCACGACAATGCATAACTACACATAACCCTTTCATAAAGTCATAACTTTTAACATCGTTCGACAATTTACGATTACGAAACAAATGTAAACTATTGTCAATGGTTTCAAAAATCAAACACAAGTTGTCACAAAGTTGAAGCAAGAAACAATTCAAAACCCTAAGTTAAACAACTACCTACACCGGGGTGAAACCAAGGTGGTTAGCCACTCATGGTTGAAGAAGCTCGATCGCCGGATGTTTGGAATTTGACTTGAACCATCTTGAAGCTTGAGGGATGATGAATTGATGAGGATTAGAGTTTATGATGGTGATAGGTTTAATTGATATGGATGAATGGATGATTAGGGTTGAATGATGATTCGTGATGCTTCTTGATGATTCGAGACTTGTTGGAGGTTCTTGATGGAATTGAGATAGAATGGTGATGGTAGATGGATTCTTGATGAATGGACAGTGATAATAGGCTCCAAAAATCACTTTCAAACTCTTAAAACAATGTAACTTACGAATTATTGCCTCCCCTCCAATAACAATCGATCTCCATCCATAACAAACCAAAATTCGCGTTTTCAGAAATCACTACCCGTCGCCGACGGGCTCCCAAAAACGAAAAACTGGCTGACAGCCTAATTGACTGGATACGGAAACTCTTGGCCTACGGGCATTTTTAGGGGGCGTCGCCGACGGCCTTGGACCCGTCGGCGACGGGCTCTCCGTTGCCGTTTCTCCAAATTCCACATTTATAAGCCCAAATTACCCTTAACAAATAGTTAGCGGTAGCAAGGGGTCGAACCACGAAGAGTATGTGGTTTGCGTGTGGATTCGATTGAATTAGAACAATTGTCACAATTTATGAAGCTTGCTATGATATTTGTTCTCGTTTTGTTTTGTTGAAAGATGTGAATTTAAGCTAATGGAATTAATTTAATTGATTAACGATTGCAAGAAAATTGATTACTAAACAATAATAAGAAAAAGGGTTCACACCCGGTTCCGGTAATTGCCAACCTAGGGTTTCTAGAAGTTCTTAGATCTAACTCAATTGTATACGATTAGCGGATTTAGTGTACTGTGACTTAGGTGCCAATAACTATCAACATTTCGAAAAACGGACAAGAATGCACTTTGTAATCAACACAAGTAAAACCTAACCACGACAATGCATAACTACACATAACCCTTTCGTAAAGTCATAACTTTTAACATCGTTCGACAAATTTACGAATATGAAACAAATGTAAACTATTGTCAATGGTTTCAAAAATCAAACCCAATTTGTCACAGAGTTGTAGCAAGAAACAATTCAAAACCCTAAGTTAAACAACTACCTGCACCGGGGTGAAACCAAGGTGGTTAGCCGCTCACGGTTGAAGAAGCTCGATCATCGGATGTTTGGAACTTGACTTGAACCATCTTGAAGCTTTAGGGATGATGAATTGATGAGGATTAGGGTATATGATGGTGAGAGGTTTAATTGATATGGATGAATGGATGATTAGGGTTGAATGATGATTCGTGATGCTTCTTGATGATTCGAGACTTGTTGGAGGTTCTAGATGGAATTGAGATGGAATGGTGATGGTAGATGGATTCTTGATGAATGGTCAGAGATAATAGGCTCCAAAAATCACTTTCAAACTCTTAAAACAATGTAACTTACGAATTAATGCCTCCCCTCCAATCACAATCGATCTCCATCAATAACAAACCAAAATTCGCATTTTCAGAAATCACTGCCCGTCGCCGACGGGCTCCCAAAAACGAAAAACTGGCCGACGACCTAATTGACTGGATACGGAAACTCTTGGCCGACGGGCATTTTTAGGGGGCGTCGCCGACGGCCTTGGACCCGTCGGTGATGGGCTCTCCGTTGCTGTTTCTCCAAATTCCACTTCTCGCACTCCCGGTTGATCCGTAACGCGTCCCGGTGCTCCGGTTTTCGACCCGGTGACTCGTAAAGCTCTTGAAAAGCTCCTTAAACTCCATCAAACCTGCAAAATACATTTTTGATTAAAAGTAGGCTATCCGAAATTAAAACTTATGTAAAAACATCGAGTTATGCAATAACGAACACCGGTTTTCAACCACGTATCACATCCCCACACTTGTCTTTTGCTTGCCCTCAAGCAAATCTGTTTTTCACTTTCACGTGGGTCGAACAACGAATACACTTCCCATTCCCGAGACAAAGGTTAAGGTCTGTTGTCATACAAAAGTTTAAACCTTTTACAATTTTCACTTATTAACGGTCAGGTGAATAATCACATATAATAATGGTTATCCAAGATTAACCCGCCCGTAAAACTAGCAAGTTATGCACATCCTTCACAATGTTCTCTCCACTCGGCTTATAATTTGGCTAATGTGTATAATGTATTAGCACTTCAATCAATTAATCGCTCAAAACCGATTAGAACACGTACCCGCATAGGCTTGCAACTCAATCATTCTCCACCACCGAACACGAATACCAAGCACAAGTCATAAGGTCTTTGTAAGGGTTGTAACGGGGCTAGGCTAAGGGTAGGAAATAAGATATTTTAAAGTGGCTAAGGTGATGAAAATTCGATTTTTATTACAAAACAACAATTCTATGCTTAAGTAAACTATAAACATCAACTATAAGGCAATGATTTTCACCTTTTATTCAACAACTAGAACACATATTTTTGTTCTTTTCTCAATGATTTTCTATTCTTTTTCGTATATTTTCTGATTTTTCTCTCTCTCTCTCTCTCTTTTTTATGCAAACAAACAAATACAACTATACAAACTTAACTCCCATAATCGAATTTCCATCACACCGGTTTAAAAGAAAAAGGTTTTAAGGTTATTGGCTAAAGGGTGGTCAAACAAAGGGATTAGGCTCAAAATTGGCTACTAAGGGATAACTCTCGGGTAAGGATATAAAAATGGTATAAAAGAAAAAGGTTTACCTAATGCCTTAATCATTCTCGTGCTTGTATTCGGTCTGTGGTCTCGAACGTATCAAAAGTTGCAAGTTCTACAATACGCAACTAATGGTCCTCTCAAACAAAGAAACATGTTTATGTAAATCTATGATATAAAAGTGGCTCAAAACCTCACGTATAAGGGTATGGTATGTGATATACATAAAATGCTTGTTCCTTAGGCGAATTATTCTCAAATAACCACCCGCTAAATACCCGTCATGTTATTAATTTGAACTTGACCAGGACAAAAGACCAAATGGGTTGTGCCATCCCTCATTGACTTAATTACTTGTGCTTTTAAGATCGCTTTTGAAACATGAAATTTTTGAAATTTTCCCCCACCCCCACAATTGAGGTAAACATTGTTCTCAATGTGTAGTGTTTAAATGAACGGGTCAAAGTCGAAAACTTTTACTACTCCCCCATCCCCACACTTGAGGTAAACATTGTCCTCAATGTGTAAGAATTAGAGTTTGAAAACGCACAAGGGATGTGACATGACTAACCTCCCCAAAATTTCACCCCGGAAAAATAAAATACAAAATACAATCCACTTATTACTAAACTAAGAATCAAGGTAAAAAGGAAACGCATGCACCTGATTTTTGTCGCTTGATGCTCATATCTTCTTCTTCTCTTTATAAAAACGGTTGTCCTGTGAACATGTTGTACCTACAAATTCTAACCCTTGTGTAGAAGCATGCTTCTCACAACCATTGAAATTTGTTAGCTACTTAGTTCTACCATTTTTATGAAAGTGTTACCAAGTTATGCGTTAATTTACCTTGATTTATGTGGAAAAATAAGTTACAACAATAACAAGCCTAACTCACTTTCGTAGGAATCACTGTTGCATTTAGCTTATGCAACAAGCCCTTTTAAACCCCCAATAGCTTGGGAGGACGAGAGGTCTCGTGAGGGTTATATAGAGAACCCACCCACAACGTTCATTTAACTAGGAAAAAATAAATAATGACGAAAAAAATAAAGAAACTAAAGTATACAACAACAACAACACAAAACATACCTTGCCTTCACCGCTGATATCTCTCGTTGGGATCAACTGGCGGGTTTGGCTAGTATGGATAACCAGTGAGGGCTTCAAACATATCCTTGTAGTTATCAAGTGGGCTCGGCTCTCCTTGAGGTGGTGGTTGATAGGGTATCGGAATGAAGCTGGAGCCTACGGCCTCGGGCCAGTGAGGAGATGGGTCGGATGGGCCTCGTGGAACGGGGAGATTGGAATAGTCGGTCCACCCCGAGTGCTCGACATAAGGAAGGCCGGCCTCATAGTCTCTTCTATGTCTCTCCTGATCGTGGAGGATTTTAGCATTATTAATAGCCGTTTCCTGTGAGACATATAAGGCACTCCAACGGTGGTCCTCCACTATGTTTCGGTCATGCCGCGCTTTTTCCTCCCTTTCTTCCCATGCCCATCTTTGGGCCATATCTTCTTCCTGCAATTGTATCAAGCGTTCCATGTGAGATCTTTGAAGCGCTTGTTGCAATTGTTGCTCTTCCATATATTTCTCCATCCTCTCACGATAGGATGCTTAGGAGGCCCACTGTTCTTGCGAGTAGGTCCCGTGCATCTCTTCCTAGTTCTCTCTCCTCCTATTATATTCTCTGCCCTCGCCTATACATGCCGAGACATTATCATAAACCGCTTGTTGCTCGCGGTTAAAATTTTTGTACGTCGGCCCCTGGCTTTGCTTCACAAAACCTACCACATCTGCATTAATCTCCCTGTGTGGCCTCATGTACCTCTGTTTTGGTCCCCGTGGACCAGAAGGCTCAGTCTCGTCTTCTTCATCAATCATCTCCTCATCTCCCCCAGCTCCTTGCTGTGCATCTGGATTAACAAAGTCATATCTGTGACCCAATTTATCAGTCACCACATATTTGTTTCCTGACAGATTCACATCTATTTTCCAATTTTTCTTCATTGATGCTATGTTGAATTCTTCCAGAGGTTTGGATACCCAAAGTGATTCCGGAGGCAAACAATTATGTTGGACGATCATAGCACTGATGAGGCGTGCATATGGAATAAAACGCCTTTGAGATGCCTCCCGGGTGATCCATGTATTCATCATGACGATATGTCTCCATGATAAAGTAGGGGTCCCGTACAACAAAGAATGGACAACCCTGCAATCGCTTGCTCTCACTCCTCCTCTATCGCCAAATCTCACCATCACATTCTCTAGGGAAATTCCTTGAAGAATTTTCACCTCAATCATCATTTGAGTTCTTTTAGCCTCTCCCCCATCATTGTATGGTAAAATAACCACTGTCATCTGTTCCGGATCACCATCGTTCATATGATTATCCAAAAATTGTTCAATGGTTGGATATTCATATGCTTGCACCCCCAAAGAATCAAAGCGCGCGGTGCAATTAATCGTTTCGAAGGACATCGTCATTGCCCCTCGGCTTGTCTTACCAACCAATTTCCACTGAGCGGGAGGACCATCCTTATTCATGAACCTCAACGTCGACAACCATTCGCACACCTCCGCTAAATACACCCGCGAAGTGTTGTCTTCACACCAATCAAGCACTCTCTCCCATCCTTGACGCTCGAACATTTGCACAATCCCAATTTGTTTAAACTCTTCCACATTCACAACCCTTTCACAAATAATCCTTTCCGGTACTGAAGTATTAACATTGTTAACCATCTTCCATTTCCAAAGTTTAGCCTCTAACTTCCTATCTTGATAAGCTGATAGAGGTTTGTTTTTCTCCTCATCCCATACTTGGGCGCTTCTACTATCCCTAAATTTTTCCCACGCCCAATCCTGCCTGTAAAGTCTCGCATCACCCTCTTCTACGGAGCTTAGTTGCTCCCACTTCTTCGGTATTAAACCGGAAGAAGATCCCACTCCAGATGATGAACCTTGCCCTGTAGGTTTTCTGTCTTTTCCCACCAGCCATAACTACAATCACAAAACAAACAAAGCATCAATATAAACCCAACTTTCAATGAACTCTCAAACTTTGAACATGATGTGTGATGTTGAAGTTTTAATTAACAAGTAGATGCAAAATCGCCTTTTTAAACTTCCAAAGTCTCCTATTTTATCATCTACCTACCAATTTCCTTTTTTAATTCACAATTTCTTATGAGTTCAACAAAGCTCAACATCAACTTCATGTTCAATCATGTAGATAACGAGTGTAATCACTTCACTATGGTTATAACATGCTCAAATTCCATCCAAAACAACTAATCTTACTCAAAATCATGTTAGAACAACATACATTGTCTAAACAACCTACTCTTAAACTAACAAGTTTAAACTTTCGGAAGAAAAACAACTAACATATGATAATCATGCGTAACTTTGAGTAAAATACATACCTTTAGTGTTGTAAACAAGAAGAACTAAGAAAAAGATGTAAAGCAAACAAGTTGATGAACACCCTTTCAAAAACCCGAAATTACACACCCAGAAATCTTGCAAACTAGCAAGATTTGATGAAAACCTGATGGGGGTTTTGTTCCTCTCGAAAAATCACGCAAGATGGACTCAAAAATCAGAAGATTTAGTGCAGATTTGAGAGAGTTATGGAGATTTGAAGGTGTAGGGTTTTGGAGTAGAGAATGGGGAAGATGAAGTAAGACGAGTGAAGAGAGAGAGAGAAGCAGAGAATTTTAGAAGTTTTGAAGTAATTAGATAAGG
Organism: Helianthus annuus; assembly: GCF_002127325.2. Classification (NCBI taxonomy): domain Eukaryota; kingdom Viridiplantae; phylum Streptophyta; class Magnoliopsida; order Asterales; family Asteraceae; genus Helianthus; species Helianthus annuus. Next base: position 72,830,185 of record NC_035449.2, read on the forward strand.
AGGATACTGATATGGGGTTACAAATGGTCTAAGAGCGAGTCAATTTGGAAAAATTTGGTGCTAGGTTCGAGTTTGTAAGCAAGGGACCGAACCAGCGTCGGCTGGTTTTCAATGCCCGTCGCCGACGGACATGACCTCGTCGCTGACGGGTCCTGCAAAATGGTCCTCAGTGGCGACGCCTTAAACGTCTGGTTACGGGAGATCATGGCCGATGGGCATTTCGGGAGCCCGTCCTGGACTGGTGTACCCCCGTCGCCGACGGGTACCGGATTTTCCATTATTTTTATTTTTTGAATGAAAAAATTCGAGGAAAATTATGAGATTTTTATAAAAGCACTATATAAATTAAAAATTTTTAAAAATTATTAAAAATATTTTTGTAAATTTTTATAAGTTAAAATTTTAAAATGCGACAACCGTTAACGGCTCTACCACCACCCGAAAAATCGTGTATTGACCTCAATGCACATAACAAAGTCTAAAAACATACCTTACGTCTTCATGACTCATTCGGAATGTCCGGACTTCACACAATCACAATGGGTTAGTTTGAAACGAAAACAATTATATCCAAAGCACTCAAACAATTAAATAATTATACATAACTTTACACAAAACGTTACCGGTCCTTTTCATTCGACGTCATAAACCGGAATGCTTACCACGAAGCTCACCGGTTCCTTGTTTTCATCCACCTTTTCGTTACCATCAAGAAACGGTTTTAGCCGATGACCATTTACCGTTTGCCGTGACCCATCCTTTGGGTCCTCGATTGTAACATCACCCAATTGTCCGACCCGGGTGATCACATAGGGTCCCATCCATTTGCTTCGGAGCTTTCCGAGAAAGAATTTGAGTTTCGAATTGTAGAGCGACCCTTTTTGTCCAATCTCAAACTCTTTCTTCCTCAACTTGGCATCATGCGCCTTCTTCATCCCATCCTTATACTTGGACGCGCATTCATATGCCATTTCCCTTAGCTCCTCCAACTCACATAACTTGAGTTTCCATTCCCTACCTGCATCATCATATTGAACATTAACTTCTTTAATAGCCCATAATGATTTATGCACAAGTTCCACTGGTAAATGACAATTTTTACCATAAACTAACCGGTAAGGTGTAGTGCCAATGGGTGTCTTATGTGCCGTACGGTAGGCCCATAAAGCATCGTTCAACTTAATTGACCAATCCTTACGGTCCGCCCACACGGTCTTTTGCAAAATCTCTTTGATTTTCCTATTTGACACCTCAACTTGCCCGCTTGTTTGCGGGTGATAGGGGGTAGCAATTCAATGGTCAACACCAAACCGTTTTAATAGTTTCCCAAACCGAAAGTTTTTAAAATGAGATCCTCCGTCACTTATGATGACACGAGGAATTCCAAACCTTGAAAAAATATTGGTTTGAACAAAATTACAAACCACGGAATGGTCCTTTGTCTTGGTGGCTATTGCTTCGACCCACTTTGACACATACTCAACGGCCACCAAGATATACAAATTGCCATAAGAATTGGGGAATGGGCCCATGAAATCAATACCCCACACATCGAAAACATCGACTACGAGGATTGGTTGCATGGGCGTCTCATCCCTTTTTGAAATACCCCCTAGTTTTTGGCACTCTATACAATTCTTTGAAAACTCATTTGCATCTTTAAAAATAGTTGGCCAATAAAGACCACTATTCAACACTTTATGACCCGTTTTGTGACCACTAAAATGACCACCACACGCAAATGAATGTAGATGCTGCAACACGCTTGGAATTTCCTCATCGTCTATGCATCTTCTAATCACTTGATCCTCAAACTCTTTCCATAATTGCTGATGTGTGTAAAATGCAACATATAAATCACATCAATTAAGGCATAAAACTAACCCTTTTTAAGTACTAATGTTGGAAAAAGAGTGTTTTTGTCTTCCTTTTGTATTTTCAGGATGAAATGAGCTCAAAAACACAAAAGAAGCAAAAAGACAACTAATTCTACCATAAAATACAAGAAAAGGAACAAAAGTGGACTGCCCGGACCCTCAACGGCACCTCCCAAGGCAAAGGAGAAGAAACAGAGTCTGAACACGCCCCGTGTCCAGCGAACACGGGGGCGTGCCCAGGAAGCAGTAGAAAAGACAAACCAGTAGAAGCTTCCATTGCCCACCACGGGGCCGTGTCCAGCGAGCACGGGGGCGTGGTGAAAGTACAGCAGGCGCATTAATTGTAATTCGCAATTACAATTAATGAAGTGAGAGAATGTCAGACGGGCACGGGGCCGTGTCCAGCGGACACGGGGCCGTGTCCAGCCTTCTGTTCAGCCTATAAATAGAGGAGCTTGGCTTCATTCTCTCTCATCCCTTGGCACACCACCTCTCTCACACCTCATCCACCACCCACCACCACCATAACACCATCATCCACCACCATCATCCATTGTCCATCGTAGAGTGTGTGAGTCGTCTCGGGATCCAAGATTGATCGTAAGAGTTCTTGACAATCAAGGCCATGTTTGCCTAAGTCTCTTACATCACTTGGTGAAGACAAGTGTTTAGTATAATACTTTTTATTTTTAATTTTTGCACTTTTTAATTGGTTTTGTAGTAATGACTTTAATAACTAGTTACTTATGTTGAAGGTGATCTTTCCTTATCGTTTGTCCGTGGTGTCTTGGCATTATTTTACTGTCTATATAAAATAAAAGATTTTCACCATTCATATCTCCACGGTCTATATGGAGGTATGTTGGCTACCTGGTCGGTGGTTAAGGGAACGGTTTGGTAAGGGTCTTGTCCTTGTTCAGCGTTTAGAGATCCTGCTTGGGACCTGGGTCAAATTTAGTAGGATCTCCTTCAATGCCCATAGGTATTGGATGGCGGGGATCCAAACTCTTTGACCCCCTCATAAGTTAACTACTATTAATACTATAACACGGCTATTTAGGACTGTATCCCTGCTGACTCAGACTACTTAGCCGAGGGTAACGTCACCGCCAAAAGCGGGGCCTACCATAATTTGCATTAATAACTTAATTCATTATCTTTCAATAATCCGACCCTTTAGGATTGTATCCTTGCTGACTCAAACTACTGGGTTGAAGGTAACGTCGCCTTCAAAAGAGGGGCCTACTACAATAACTAAGATAATCTCTTAAACAAGTGCAAAAGTGCGAAAATAATCAAAGGTTATACTAATACACGTGTCGGATCCAAGTGATTCATCTTGTCTATCTGTTTTTATTTTATTTTTATTTTCAGCATTTAGTTAGTTTTTATTTTTCTTAGTTTAAAACATTCTTCTCACTTTTTGATTTGATTAGACGTTGAGGATAAACCGGTATTAAAAGCTCTTGTGTCCTTGGACGACCTCGGTATCTTACCAACACTATACTACGTCCACGATGGGTGCACTTGCCCATATGTGTGTTTAGTGTTAGTGAATATCGTGTTTTATAAATTTAAAACTTGGCTAAAAGTGTAAAAAGGGCTTAAATATACATCTAAAAATATAACACACTTCACGCACATCAAGTTTTTGGCGCCGTTGCCGGGGACACAAGGATTTTAAGAAATTAGGAATCAACGGCCTAATCATATTTTTATTTTTCTTTGATTTTTTTAGGATTTTTTAGATTTTTAGCTTCTGCAGAGCTCAACACGGGGCCGTGCCCGCTGAACACGCCCCGTGCTCAATCACTGGAACTGACAATCCTGTTTTAAGTCAGACAGTAGGCTGAACACGGGGCCGTGTCTACTCAACATGCCCCCGTGCCCAAGATTCAGTTGCTGAAAACAGAACCGTTAGATCCCGGCGGTTGGTAATTTCTGACACGAACATGAGTGATAGTAATTCTTTTTACTTTCGGCACTCTTATGGTTTGTGGTGTCGAATATGTGGAGGCGAACATGAGGAATTAAAATGGTTTTTCCTCACTTATAGGCCCCACTATATAGACCCACCGATTCCTTGTAACCTTAAGAGGGGCGAAAGTAAAAATAAGCACTATTTCTCCCTCGAATGCGCCCAGCCAGATATTCTAGGAGAAATGCTCCTTGACGAGCTATTTCAACTAGAAGAACTACTTCTCAATTGGTCAAAAGAACTCAGGAAGGATTTTTTAGATCCATCCCAAGATGATGACCATGAGGAAATGTTGGAACCGCATTCCGACAACCTCATTGCTCCCGAAAATACCTTCGTACCTAGAAAAGACGCGGACGATAGTCGTCCCTGTGCCGATTGTGCCGTGAAGGACTCCCCATCGACTTCGTTCGATGCATACATAGACCTGAGCGATTCGGCATACACCTTCTTTAACGAGAGCCCAGGAAAGGGTTGGACTTGTCCACCTAGAATGAAAATAGGAATTACCCTCACCAACAACCTCTTGCGTTCTCGCCTTAGTATAGGACAATTAAGGTATCTTAGGCACTTTGGGGTTGTTCCAACAAGTCAAGAGCCACCCGATATAGATTAGCTCCTTAGTAAAGACAAAACTTCATAAGACAGCTTTCCGACACGGGGCCGTGCCCGGCTAACACGCCCCCGTGTCCACCAAAAGATTCCCCTCTGATCAGAACGTCAGAATACGGACAAACTGTGTCAGAATTTCATCTGCACACGGGGCCGTGTCCAGCGGACACGGGGCCGTGTCCAGCAGGCTGTCGTTTTCTATAAATGCAGCCAAAAATCCTGCACATTTGGACCAACTTGGGGACAGAGATTTGAAGGAATCTTCTCTCAAACAATCCTAGGTAAGTCTAAAAGAAGTTTCCAACAACCCATCTTGTCCTTTCCTCTTCTAGACATTTCCTTCTTCTTCATCTTTCTTCAAGAACTACCATGAAAAGTTTGAATTTTCAATCTTTGTGGTAGGGAACAATGAGTTTTGATCATAGAATCTTGGTAAAAACATGTTATGTAACATTGTTTAAAGTTATTTACTGTCAAAAAGCTTGCATAAACTCAGAAAATAACTTAAAAACCCAAGATTCCTTGCTCCAAAATTCTGCAGAAAGATGAACACGGGGCCGTGCTCAATGAGCACGGGGCCGTGTCCAGAAACTGTTTCGTCATATAAACTGCTTTTGGTTTATTTTTCGTAGAATGGCGAGTGAAAACAGCGAAACATCATCCGTTCATTCCTCAAACAGCCGAAGGGGAAGGAGGCCTTCCATTGAAGCTACACTTGTGCACTACGTGATAGCACTAAGGGAAGCTCTCGACGAAATGACGTCAGTAGAGGAGGTCCTCATTGACCGTATTAACGATCTTACAATGGGACTTGAAAGCAGCTTCCAAGAGATTAACCTTTTGCACCAAAGGTTAAACATTTTGGTAGCACCCCCTATGGAACCAGTCCTTCCACAACAAGACTGGAACTTGGCACTCGGTGTTAACAACCCTACCGGGTGGGGAGACTTTCCCGCAGAACCTCCTATGGAAAACCCACAAGAAGTTCCAGCGGAAGTTGAAACTCCTCAAACCAATGCAAACGAGCCCTCTTTTCTCCTTCTAAGGGAGGTAGAGGAGTGGCTTGCCGACATATGAGGAGAACCGCACCTGAAAGGAGGAGTTCTACAAAGCCTTATCTAACCAAGACTAGTAGCTTCTTGGAAATTTTGCTAAATTAAAATAAAACATAGGGCTAGAACTCCATAAGTTTAATATTTATGTAATTTTTATCTTTATGTAATGTCTCTCTATTAGCAATGTTATGATGGTTTTTAAGATTGATGGTTGTTTTGAGAATAAAACACACTCATGGTGGTAATGGATGAAAAAGGGAACGAGAAAAATGGAACCATGCACGAAGAACAGAGCAACCCGACAAAAATCTCCATCACAGAAGGCTCAACACGGGCCGTGCCCAACCAACACGGCCCCGTGCTGAGCCCCTGCAGAAAATCACCCAGTTCAGGTAACTGGACACGGGCCGTGTTCAGCGGACACGCCCCCGTGTCCAGGCTTCTGTTTCAATTCTGTAATTTTTGTTACTGGCACTTGACCACGGGGCCGTGCCCGGTCAACACGGGGCCGTGTCCAGGATGCCAGTAACATAAATCTTTGCTTTTTAACCCACTTTTATACATTCTAATCAACCAAAAACATTATTTTTGGACACATTGAGGACAATGTGTAATTTAAGTGTGGGGGGGGGATGCTAAAACCCTTGAAATTTTGCAAAATCCTAAACACAAGCCTTACACAAAACTCTATTGGAACCGCTAAACACCCCAATTTTTTTCAAAAACTTTTTCATTTTTTTTATTATTTACTTGTCTTAGTTTAAGTTGGGAATAACAAGTTCTAAAAAGGTTATATTTTTACAAGTTTACAACCGATAGCGTCGTGATAAAGAAAAGAACCAACATAAGAAAATTATGAAATGGTATAACAAGTCTAGTTAAAAATTCGATTATATATGCTTGGTCACATTAAAAACCCATTCCCACAAAAGTGAGTTTTGAGCCTTTATTGAGCACAAAAATACACATATTTAGATTAAATGCTCATTTTTCGTTTCTTGTGTGAATAGCCGCTCGGTCCTTACAAATCTAGAACTTGCCACGACGATACATTCCCGGTCCTTACCAACTTAAACCCAAGTAAGTAAATGATGGAGGCATTAGGACTAACCATTTTTTCTTTCAAAACCATTATTTTTCATTTTTTTACCTACCCAAAATCCCCCTAGATAGCCCCTTTGAGCCTAAACCTTTCATTTCATTACCCCAAAACCCTTTTTACCCACCAAAAAAAAAAAAAAAAAAACCTTTTTATTTATTTTTTTTTAGTAACAAGTTCGCTTTTTCGTAAACTCACCTTTTTATGTGACGATTGAAAAAAAAAATGATGATGATGAAGTCAAAAACAAACAAAAGCTATAAAAGCTTGTTTGGAGAAATACTTCAAAATAAAAAGTCACTAAAAACAAGGTACTTCACGAAAACCGATGCTTGTTACGATTTTCGCCCTTTTTACTAACCACTAACCAACCACCCACCTTTAAACCCAAGCCTTCACCCAAAAAGTCCTCTTGATATTTACAAAGGTAAAAAGTTAAAAAGGAGGAGGATTGATTGCTTGGCAAGCCTATGGAAGACATGAGTTCCGTGCCGCTCTCGAGTGATTCACTAAAAATATACACCTTCGGCCGAGTGTTGAGTGATCTCCCGTGAGGTATGTGAACTTGTATATAAATGGAATTTTAATAAGGCATGCTATGCCCAAATAAGTAATTCATCTTATGAAACGTTCAAAATAAATCATAACGAATAGGATTGTAAATAAATAAAAATAAAACCTGTAAAAACCTTGGATTCCCGACACTCTAGGACAAGCTAAAAAACTTCTCTTCTACCTATTCCATTTGGGAGTGTAAGCCACATTTAAAGAGTTTTGCTTGAGGACAAGCAAAAGTTCAAGTGTGGGGGTATTTGATGTGTGTAAAATGCAACATATAAATCACATCAATTAAGGCATAAAACTAACCCTTTTTAAGTACTAATGTTGGAAAAAGAGTGTTTTTGTCTTCCTTTTGTATTTTCAGGATGAAATGAGCTCAAAAACACAAAAGAAGCAAAAAGACAACTAATTCTACCATAAAATACAAGAAAAGGAACAAAAGTGGACTGCCCGGACCCTCAACGGCACCTCCCAAGGCAAAGGAGAAGAAACAGAGTCTGAACACGCCCCGTGTCCAGCGAACACGGGGGCGTGCCCAGGAAGCAGTAGAAAAGACAAACCAGTAGAAGCTTCCATTGCCCACCACGGGGCCGTGTCCAGCGAGCACGGGGGCGTGGTGAAAGTACAGCAGGCGCATTAATTGTAATTCGCAATTACAATTAATGAAGTGAGAGAATGTCAGACGGGCACGGGGCCGTGTCCAGCGGACACGGGGCCGTGTCCAGCCTTCTGTTCAGCCTATAAATAGAGGAGCTTGGCTTCATTCTCTCTCATCCCTTGGCACACCACCTCTCTCACACCTCATCCACCACCCACCACCACCATAACACCATCATCCACCACCATCATCCATTGTCCATCGTAGAGTGTGTGAGTCGTCTCGGGATCCAAGATTGATCGTAAGAGTTCTTGACAATCAAGGCCATGTTTGCCTAAGTCTCTTACATCACTTGGTGAAGACAAGTGTTTAGTATAATACTTTTTATTTTTAATTTTTGCACTTTTTAATTGGTTTTGTATTAATGACTTTAATAACTAGTTACTTATGTTGAAGGTGATCTTTCCTTATCGTTTGTCCGTGGTGTCTTGGCATTATTTTACTGTCTATATAAAATAAAAGATTTTCACCATTCATATCTCCATGGTCTATATGGAGGTATGTTGGCTACCTGGTCGGTGGTTAAGGGAACGGTTTGGTAAGGGTCTTGTCCTTGTTCAGCGTTTAGAGGTCCTGCTTGGGACCTGGGTCAAATTTAGTAGGATCTCCTTCAATGCCCATAGGTATTGGATGGCGGGGATCCAAACTCTTTGACCCCCTCATAAGTTAACTACTATTAATACTATAACCCGGCTATTTAGGACTGTATCCCTGCTGACTCAGACTACTTAGCCGAGGGTAACGTCACCGCCAAAAGCGGGGCCTACCATAATTTGCATTAATAACTTAATTCATTATCTTTCAATAATCCGACCCTTTAGGATTGTATCCTTGCTGACTCAAACTACTGGGTTGAGGGTAACGTCGCCTTCAAAAGAGGGGCCTACTACAATAACTAAGATAATCTCTTAAACAAGTGCAAAAGTGCGAAAATAATCAAAGGTTATACTAATACACGTGTCGGATCCAAGTGATTCATCTTGTCTATCTGTTTTTATTTTATTTTTATTTTCAGCATTTAGTTAGTTTTTATTTTTCTTAGTTTAAAACATTCTTCTCACTTTTTGATTTGATTAGACGTTGAGGATAAACCGGTATTAAAAGCTCTTGTGTCCTTGGACGACCTCGGTATCTTACCAACACTATACTACGTCCACGATGGGTGCACTTGCCCATATGTGTGTTTAGTGTTAGTGAATATCGTGTTTTATAAATTTAAAACTTGGCTAAAAGTGTAAAAAGGGCTTAAATATACATCTAAAAATATAACACACTTCACGCACATCAAGTTTTTGGCGCCGTTGCCGGGGACACAAGGATTTTAAGAAATTAGGAATCAACGGCCTAATCATATTTTTATTTTTCTTTGATTTTTTTTAGGATTTTTTAGATTTTTAGCTTCTGCAGAGCTCAACACGGGGCCGTGCCCGCTGAACACGCCCCGTGCTCAATCATTGGAACTGGCAATCCTGTTTTAAGTCAGACAGTAGGCTGAACACGGGGCCGTGTCTACTCAACATGCCCCCGTGCCCAAGATTCAGTTGCTGAAAACAGAACCGTTAGATCCCGGCGGTTGGTAATTTCTGACACGAACATGAGTGATAGTAATTCTTTTTACTTTCGGCACTCTTATGGTTTGTGGTGTCGAATATGTGGAGGCGAACATGAGGAATTAAAATGGTTTTTCCTCACTTATAGGCCCCACTATATAGACCCACCGATTCCTTGTAACCTTAAGAGGGGCGAAAGTAAAAATAAGCACTATTTCTCCCTCGAATGCGCCCAGCCAGATATTCTAGGAGAAATGCTCCTTCACGAGCTATTTCAACTAGAAGAACTACTTCTCAATTGGTCAAAAGAACTCAGGAAGGATTTTTTAGATCCATCCCAAGATGATGACCATGAGGAAATGTTGGAACCGCATTCCGACAACCTCATTGCTCCCGAAAATACCTTCTTACCTAGAAAAGACGCGGACGATAGTCGTCCCTGTGCCGATTGTGCCGTGAAGGACTCCCCATCGACTTCGTTCGATGCATACATAGACCTGAGCGATTCGGCATACACCTTCTTTAACGAGAGCCCAGGAAAGGGTTGGACTTGTCCACCTAGAATGAAAATAGGAATTACCCTCACCGACAACCTCTTGCGTTCTCGCCTTAGTATAGGACAATTAAGGTATCTTAGGCACTTTGGGGTTGTTCCAACAAGTCAAGAGCCACCCGATATAGATTAGCTCCTTAGTAAAGACAAAACTTCATAAGACAGCTTTCCGACACGGGGCCGTGCCCGGCTAACACGCCCCCGTGTCCACCAAAAGATTCCCCTCTGATCAGAACGTCAGAATACGGACAAACTGTGTCAGAATTTCATCTTCACACGGGGCCGTGTCCAGCGGACACGGGGCCGTGTCCAGCAGGCTGTCGTTTTCTATAAATGCAGCCAAAAATCCTGCACATTTGGACCAACTTGGGGACAGAGATTTGAAGGAATCTTCTCTCAAACAATCCTAGGTAAGTCTAAAAGAAGTTTCCAACAACCCATCTTGTCCTTTCCTCTTCTAGACATTTCCTTCTTCTTCATCTTTCTTCAAGAACTACCATGAAAAGTTTGAATTTTCAATCTTTGTGGTAGGGAACAATGAGTTTTGATCATAGAATCTTGGTAAAAACATGTTATGTAACATTGTTTAAAGTTATTTACTGTCAAAAAGCTTGCATAAACTCAGAAAATAACTTAAAAACCCAAGATTCCTTGCTCCAAAATTCTGCAGAAAGATGAACACGGGGCCGTGCTCAATGAGCACGGGGCCGTGTCCAGAAACTGTTTCGTCATATAAACTGCTTTTGGTTTATTTTTCGTAGAATGGCGAGTGAAAACAGCGAAACATCATCCGTTCATTCCTCAAACAGCCGAAGGGGAAGGAGGCCTTCCATTGAAGCTACACTTGTGCACTACGTGATAGCACTAAGGGAAGCTCTCGACGAAATGACGTCAGTAGAGGAGGTCCTCATTGACCGTATTAACGATCTTACAATGGGACTTGAAAGCAGCTTCCAAGAGATTAACCTTTTGCACCAAAGGTTAAACATTTTGGTAGCACCCCTATGGAACCAGTCCTTCCACAACAAGACTGGAACTTGGCACTCGGTGTTAACAACCCTACCGGTGGGGAGACTTTCCCGCAGAACCTCCTATGGAAAACCCACAAGAAGTTCCAGCGGAAGTTGAAACTCCTCAAACCAATGCAAACGAGCCCTCTTTTCTCCTTCTAAGGGAGGTAGAGGAGTGGCTTGCCGACATATGAGGAGAACCGCACCTGAAAGGAGGAGTTCTACAAAGCCTTATCTAACCAAGACTAGTAGCTTCTTGGAAATTTTGCTAAATTAAAATAAAACATAGGGGCAGACTCCATAAGTTTAATATTTATGTATTTTTTATCTTTATGTAATGTCTCTCTATTAGCAAGTTATGATGGTTTTTAAGATTGCATGGTTGTTTTGAGAATAAAACACACTCATGGTGGGTAATGGATGAAAAAAGGGAACGAGAAAAATGGAACCATGCACGAAGAACAGAGCAACCCGACCAAAAATCTCCATCACGAAGGCTCAACACGGGTCGTGCCCAACCAACACGGCCCCGTGCTGAGCCCCTGCAGAAAATC